>NC_064026.1:14575000-14880000 GCF_917208135.1 Athalia rosae
TTATAACATTGAATGTTAGTAAGGTTTTATATTGACAGATAATTGTACACTAGTAAATAAACGAATTCTTGCCTCCTTTAATTTGAACAGTCCTTCATTTTACAGAGTTACGTGATATCGAATTATGTAAGAAAAAATTCAATATTGAATAAACAGGTCCAAGCAATTTATCTTCACCCTTCGCCATTTCCTTTTTTTGACAACGATGAGGATTGCTGGAAAGATTGATCATAGATATATTGAACTAATCTGATGACCGAACATCATTTCAATTTTTCCAATCATGCGTGAATTTTTATTGTTATATTGACCAGTCTTGAATTTAACATCATCACTCAACTTTTCTCATCTTTCCGTTACCATCTGTTATTTAGCTACACTTAAATATTGAGAAAATACTGGTCACTATAGATATTAGCCAAATGATTACTAAAATTTATATTTACCATGAGGCAATTTTTCGAACCTAGTGTTCGCAGCAATGTTTATAAATCGTACAGAGATCGAAGTTCATGTGATTTTCGTTCCTTACCGTACGTATACTCAAATGCCTCGCACGCGACCTCCACTTTTCGTAGTTCCCCCATCTTTTCAGATTTTTACTCTCTCTTGAGACACAGCTGATAAAAGGCACTCTTGAATGTAGTTCGGCAATATCCGACCGTTACACAATTAAGTATGTTTAATTTAACGAAAATGATGGAACTAAATACTAAATAAGTTAATTAAGAATATTTAGTCAACATAGTTTGTATTCTTCACTTTTTGGCGCTGCATGTTCATTATACAAAAGAGTAATTAAGACATTTTGTTCAGTAAAAATCGAGGGAGAGTCGATTGGTTTTTTTGTTGCCAAATTTCTAAGGCTGGATTTTTACCAAGACTCTGATTCGACATATTTACGCGATAAAATATGCATTTGAAACAATAAATATCTGTACTGGGAGTATAAAATACCGATGAGAATTCGGCTCACATGTCGTCGTCAGATCAAAAACAGGTACTCGTAGTGCTAGATGATTTTCTTTGCGTCTATCTCGATTCCGAGCAACAGTCTTTTTGTTCACATCTTTTCATCGACATTTCGAACAATTCGAGTCCCTGACTTCCGCTGTTTGGCTTCTCCTATTCTCGCCGCTTCAGAGACGGTGTCTGGAAGCTTCACCCCCAAAGTTTCAGGAAGGATCAAAGACAAAAAACTTGCACTAATGGCCACGACGCCAAAAGACAGTAGTGGTAAAGACGGCATGATTCTCGCCTGTGAATATAGAGAAAATTTTCAAAAATTATAATAACAGAATTGTTAAATGCAAATAGCTGAAAAAGTATTAATGTTCCGCGTCTCATACGCTAAACTCCGTATTTACCAGCAACGGCGTTTGCGGTGCAATCATAGAGCCGATACGACCGATCATGCTACAAAAGCTGAGAAGAGAGTTCCGCAGTGGAGTGGGAAACATTTCCGTGGTAAATATGTAGACCATCCTATAGGACATTGTGATGCAGAATTTTCCACTCAGGAAAATGATCAGCGGCAAATTCCACGTACCTAAAATTAACAACGGGAAAATTTGTTAGTCGCATATTTTGGATTCGACAAAGGTTCGCGTGAGACAGCTTATTTTTCGTGGATGAGAATATAGTGACCTGCAGGCACGTATACTGTGAGTATACAAAATACACCGCTCAAGAAAAATGAGCCACTCAATGTCGGTTTACGCCCCACAAAATCAGCAAGAATCCACACGAGAAACTGAGCTGGTAATTCAACGGTGGCTGTCAACATAAAGTTGATATACTTGTCACCCGGTACCGCTACCGACCGCAAACAAAGTCCGTAGTATACAAAGACATTGGCCAACCAGCAAAACGTACAGACCACGAGTCGAATAAAAAGAGTTTTGTTGCGAATGATTTCTCTTGCCACAGAAATCCGAGAGGCCTTTGACTTACTGTCCTAAAAAATATGAAATAAACGTGAGTGGCGTAGATGGATACATGACATAAGTTGCTACGTGGCAATATCATACGATATAATCATACCAGAGAATGAATAATTTCCTTCTTCTCACTCCTCAGGAGTTGAATCGATTTTTCAGATATCGGAATTCTATTTCCGGATGCAATTTTACGTAGGACTTCTTCTGCCTCTTCAACCCTACCGCGGCTGAGCAGCCACCTTTGTGGGATACAATTGTTACGATCTTTGTCTATCACAAGAGTATTTCTTTAAAAATGATGATTCATCTTGATGTTATTTGTATTTTCACAAACCTCACTGACTCAGGAACTAAGTAAGGTATAAATATTGCTAATAATCCTGGTGCATAAAAAACTCTGAGCAGATTCCGCCAGGATCGAAGCCACATCGCGAATGCGCCCAGCAAGATATACCAGATCACTGCCAGACATGCTGGCAGATTACCCAACACTATTCTTTTTTCCGGTCCTACAAACTCCATACCTGTGCAATTTAAATATTGTCATTTTCTACGTGGATTCAAATGCACAGCTGGACCGATAAAAAAAAAACAATTATCTCCGTATTTACCCAGAACAAACATGGCGCCCCAGACTCCTGATCCTGCCATCGCATCTAAGAACTCAAATATAACAAACATTTCATAATTGACCGAAAATGAACGAATCAGCCCTAAAATCGCACTGATCACGGTGCTCACTGCCAACAAATTCCGTCTACCGAATCTGCGAAAGAAAGTTTCACTTGATAATTGAAGTTGCAAAATGATTGAACGCATTCACAGACTATAATTACCTATCTGACAGATAACCGGTAAATATCATACCGATGAATTGTCCCAGATTATTTATCGACCCTGGCAATGTGAGCTTCCACAGATTATTGCTGCATGTGAGATTAAACTACAATAAAGGAACAAAAAATTGTCAATTATAATACTCGAAATGGTCTGGCGATAACAAAGATCCCTTATATGTATTCTTCATTCACTTCATTAAGAATGCTGGATTCGTGCGGTTCGTATATCCATTCATCGCATTGTTCAGTTTCTGTGCTGAACTTCGTCGTCTCGCACGAGTCCGTTGAATTTTTCACTACGAACCGCGTGCATAATTCAGGTTCATCGTTGGTGTATGGAACAGCATTCGATAACCAGGACGGATGGAGAGTCGTATTCGCGGGATCTTCGCATTCTTTCACCGAACACCTACAAGCCAGATAAATCCGGTCACAGGCCAAGTCACCCAATCATTGGAAGAATTATCTGCATTGTGGCCAATATCACGTATCATTGTTCATTGACAATATGAATTTATCAATGTATTCGATTATGGCTACGAAAGCGTAAAATGTTGATGTCCGGTCAAGGTCAAGATCTAAGCACTTTTGAGACGAAAATGGGAACGAGAAGATTCGTAAACGTTACGGCCGATTTCATGGTAGTTTGAGGAAGACTGAAGAACAATAACACACACCTGTAACTCATTGTTCCCGTAGTAAAAGCGTAACTCATACTGCGACTAGCCGAAAGTATCAGCGGCAAGCTCAGTAGGAAAAAGATGGTCACGGTATAAGGGCCGAACTTGTCAATTTCCGGAAATTCACCTGGTATCTCTTTCTGGCTCTGGTCTGGTTTATGCAATTCATTTTCGTCCGTGGGAGTCGGACTATATTGTAATTTTGCCATTAGAATTATTTACAAATTAACAGAACATACAGGCTCACTTCCATTCGATATGATCAACACTGCACCGAGATGACTCGAACGCCTCATTTATACTTTATTTGAGCCGCAATAGGCGTAAGTCGAGGTAAATTTCAGAATTTATTAAAGCCATGTGATGTCAGTTGCAATATACGACCATAAGATTATTTGTCAAGGTCGGAGCAAAATTTCACGAACTGAAATCCTCCGTACCGTGAGTAAGATTCTTATAATATATTGGATCGCATTTGCTTAGCAAAGTTTGTTATCAGATATTGGGGAAGTAAGAGGATAGTAATAAATATTTCCATTTTCTGAGATAACGTAATCTCATACGGTAACTGCAACACGGTACATGGCAAACAGCACACGCGTTGGGGCAATGTTTCTCATAGTACATGATGGTACACACACGCAACGTACAATTAGAAAAAGGATGACTATTTGCAAACTTCGCGTGTGATGTTAGAAGTTTAGAATAATCATTGAATGAGCTGGTGAGGATGCGAACGTTTTTACTTTTCTGATTGCAATCAAGAGCTATATTTAGATCGAAACAAATATACGTATAACGACGAAAATATTGTAATTGCATTCATCATCGTGCGATAAAGCATGCGGAAGATCCAAGTTCCCATTGTTTTTCGGTAGGAGCAAAAAAGTGAAGGATCAGAAGTCTCAAAAATAGTTTACCAATCGTATTCAAGCTTTTTTTAGTTTGCGCGGCACTCATCGGTCAACGATCATATAGCGATAAAAGAAATGATATTTGTTCATTCATCCATAATACTTATAAATAACTAAAAACCAAAATATTTCTTTTATTTCACAAGCAATAGAAAAGAATTGGAATTGTTTACAGAGAATATTCATTTTCAGTATGATTAATTATCAAGGTTTGACAAGCGTTGTGTCTTGTGATAGGCAACCTAGGTCGCATTGTGTACCAGTAGCGTTTCAATTTCAGATATATTTGAGACGTGAGGATCTAAAGATAGGGAATAGTGAATTGGATGAACGAGATTAAGAAAAAAAATACGAAATGTTAAATTTTATGAAGAAAACAATCATTCGAATTACATCGATCAAAACAAATTCACAATCACATCAGCGGATCATAGATATATAAAAATACAATAAATTAGGCTTGCAGTACACATATGAATATATTTTCTCTATATAAATACAAAAGTTTTGTACCAAAAACCAATGAAAGAGAGAAGATTTTTAATATTCAGATTACAATAACAATATTAGAGCAGGAAGTTCGCCGCAATGATGACAGGCAAGCTTCGTTATTTTGACAGATTAATTTTCGACACACAGATGTTCTGTTCTGTTAGAAAATTGACGTGGTTGTCTGCTGAGATAAAACACAATTTTTAAAAGCATATACCAAAATCGTACTCATTCATAGCGCATAATCATATCGTAATCAAAATTATTATCGTCACATCGTTATCAATACCATTTTTCAATCAATCAATATATTATAATATAATCAGACTGTAGCCCACGTCGTTGATTAGCTAAAGTTGAAATTCGATGTACGCCGTTAAAGGTGATTCTAAATTACTCGGAAGCCATCCTGCAAGATGTAGCCGTTATAAAACAGTTGCCCAACTCACTCGTCAACAAGTTCATTCATAACGCTCCTTAGTGAACATTCTTACAAGTGGCAAAACTAATCGCGAGTGATGATGTTGATATAATTATCACTTTTCACACACTCCTTTCATATCAACATGATAGATGATATCATTCACGCAGAATACCTTATACAAAAATATTGTGACGTATTCACGTCGAATACATCACATTTTCAAATTCATGGCTCATCGCTTTAATCACGCTATACATTTCAGTTATACTTAGAATTATGTCACATTTAATTTTTATAATATAGACATAGTCGCGCGACAAACAATTAAAAATTATATGTATATACTTGGCTGATCGTGGTCAACGCGTCATGGTATTTGTGCGAGGTAACTTTCTCGCATCGATGTTCGTTTCTTACTCTAGTAAACATCTCGAATATCGAAGTAGTTAGATCAATCAGAATCTCATCGTACTACGATAATCATTATTAACTGCTTACTCCACAGTAAGCTGTAAAATTGGTTGTCCTCATTTGCAAAAAGTTCAAGTTATAATTACGATAACTGGATCAACGCAGCTCTCGTGCAATCCCACTTTTGAACACGTTCGATGATAAAAACATAGGGCCTCATGAATTCCTGTTTAAAGTCTTCTTTTCATTCAAATAAGTCGCGCTTGATGCAAATAAACGGAGCCTTTCGACCAAACCACCCATTTCTCGTTTTATTTCGAAACCCATCTTAATTAAGCAATTTATTAAATCAGGTTCAGGTTTGGAAGACAAAGATCTAGTTTTTTCTAGACGATTATCTAATCCAATGCGATAAAAAATACATCAGCCCTATAAAGGGTTTTCGAAACTGCTCGCATTTCGATACGAGCGATTTTTCTAATATTTGTATTTCTATACGTGTACCCGGGTAGAGGGGTTTTTCAATTTTTCTAATCACAGCCTTTACATGTTTAGGCAGCGAAGTTTTTTCGGCGGAACTCTGGAAGTGAATTGGAAGGAATCTTGTCTAACGACGTTCTCAAGATTGTCGTTATCCAGTCGATCGTCAAGGACGCCATCTTCTTGGTCCGCGTCCTTCAAATCTATCACGAACTCCTTATTTCCCATCAACGTAGTCAGGCACATTTTCAGTTCTTTCACTCTCGCTCTCACCAACATTTCCAAGGAAAATAAATGTTCATCGTTAGCTTCCGGAAGATATTTATGCATAAAATCTGCTAATCTAAAAGAACAAAAGACCGCTAGTAATTGCAAATCAATTTTGCGCCATTTTCATAAACAAATTATTTTCAACCAGTGTTCAAACTGACCTAAGAACGTATTCGACGTTATGACCGCTAGGACCAGAGCATTCGGTAATTTGCGTTGCAATCGATGTGACCGGAGCATCTCCAAGCCAATGCTGATTTGATGTTGTAGCGATATAAACGAGGGCGGGAAAACTACGGGTACCGTCTTTCGAATAAAAAGTTGTAAGTTGTGTCAAATAGCCACCCAGAGCACACTCTCTTTTTTCCAAATAAGGAAGGGCTGTGCTGCCACGAATTTCAAATGCTCTCCCCCACGCTATACCCTAGAAATGAAAATAAAAGAAACACCATAGAATCAGTGGTAAATTTTTTATTCGCAAGTAAATCAACATGACAAGTCAGCAATCGAGCTTCTGTCGGGGGTACTGTATTTTTAACAATGAATTCTCACCTCTTTGTCTTCGACCAGAGTAGCTACACGTGCAGGCTGAAACAAAATAAACAATCAATGAATGGAAGTACATCCCGAACTTCGATAGGTAACTCAATTAAGTTTGCAGCTTTGCGGAATCCTTTAAAACATATAAATAAACAATTGTAATTTTCCTAAAAGTAGATGAAATTAAAGTAAAAACACCATGAATAGTAAGCGCGGGCAATACCAGTTAAACATTTTAGAACTTATAGTATATACATCTACATCATGTTATTATTATTTTTAGAACACATTTCTCCTTGTTTTTTTTTTTTTTTTTTTAACAAGAGAACACGATACGAAAAAAGTCATTTCACAAACATTCTCTAATAAAAACTTAGAATCAATTGAAAAGGTGAAGTAAAATGTCGGGGAGCAATGTAAGGGAAACCACGAAACACAACACCTAGTTGATATCGTGATTCACGCGACGTCTACAAACAATTGTCGATGAAACTCAAACAACAACGGGAACTATATAGTGTGCACGTATATCAAACTAACGTATTCATGTAATACTGAGATAGGAGTACTACAAAATTAATGAAGTCCGGTTATCAATAAATGCAATAAAAATTAATAAATTATTAACAAATGCAATCGATCTCCAGTTTATTCAGAGGACTACAACCCAATTATTGACAGGTATGAACAATACCGATACGGGATATCGAAAATGAAGTTCGCAATCGTCTCCCATGGTAGGTTTTCGGTTTATTTGCACTTTATCACCGCCGTATCACCCCAAATTATCTGCTGTATATTGCTATAGGTTGAATTGCGAGACACTGGAAATGAAATCGATACACTCGTCTGGTTCAACTGGTGAATCGCATGGTGAATTTACCTCTCATTCCTCGCACGTCTTGTTTCTCTTTATAATACTTGATGATAAATTAGAATAGAGTAAAAGGAATCACGCGAACTACAAATTTTTTTTTTTTTTTTGTTTTATTGCAGAAATTTTTGAATTTAAACCACTTTTGCATGTCTCCTTTGCATTGAACAGAATTATTATGTTTACCATAAACCGAACGTTCTAATAAATTATATACAATTACGGCTCGATCCTTCAATGATTTCAGATGATCAAATAAAATGTAGGGCAGCAATCTATGGCAAGGTAACTCGAAACTATATCGGTCTGAATCAAGGCGATACCATGAGCAAAAAGCATGCGCCGATCGAACTTGTATCGTCTATATTTACTCCGCGGGGTCTTTTAATATTTTTGAGTGAGGCTAAAATTATCTTTGAATACGTAGAAATACTCAATAATAAACTTATGCGCTATTCGCGATCTTGGCATCGGTCAATCAATCATCTGATGTTTTAAAAGTAAAAATTGAAGTCGGATCAACAATTACGTCTTCTTTCCAGATTCGATATCCGTAGTTTGATGAACCCGAACGTCATTTTGAAAAAGCTGCTGATGATTTCAAATTGGCAACCAAATGCTTGTTTGTAGATGATCTTCGACCAGGTCAAATAATTTATACAGAGTGACCAGTGATCTGTCCGTATTGTTGCAGTGGTAGTGTTTCCTCAGGACAAATATATAGCAGACAGCAGAACAAACGAAATACAGACTACGCTTTCACAAATAAAATTGAAAATGATATAGGTATTTTGATGGATGCGCTTCGTCCGAAACTCCGCGTGTGTGTAACAAATAGTACCCTACGTACTATTGCATGCTACACGATCAAGTCCAAAGAACAAAATGATTCACATTGTATCGATAATATCGATAACGGAGCAGGAATTGATCGCCTCGGGTCTATGTTTATGAGCGGAGAAGAAGAAACGTAAATTTTCAGAGAACCACGAAGATAACGTCACCGCACCGATCAAGTTTTACTAGTTTTTGCTGAAAGATATTGTGATACATCGCTCGTTCGAATCGATGATCACGTCGGGATTTGCAATAACGATTTGTTAGATTGAACGCAATAAGCGAAACGAAAGCAATTATCGTGATAACGGATGATACATTCCATCCACTCGCGATCAAACTGCACGTGCCAATGTCATGGCTTATTTTTCTTTTGCAATATCGTACGTTGCACACGTGAGATGAAATTTTATCGCTAAGATACAATACATGTGTAATGGCCTGCTTGAAACAAAAGAGACAAAGCGCTTCCGATCCGAGCACAATATGGAGAACGTATTTCCTCGAGCTTTAGGAATATAACCAGATGAAAACAAGTTTGATTTATAAATCCCGGGTCGAAAGAACGTCTGGCTTTGGTGGGCTTCTCTTTCTTTTTTCTTTCAATAACTAACACCGCTCTAATGATGGAAATAACGCTGGTAAAAGATCAACGAAACAAGATAACAGAAATACTACGATATGTACACGTTAAATTCTTGTATAGAATTCTCTCGTTCTATGTATTATATCCGCTATATTCCTGTTATTTGTTTTTGAGGAAATTTTTTTATTTTTTCCAATACACTTGTGGGATATCAAATTCCGACGTTATAAATTCCATCAATGTTTTTCAGTTGTTCGTAAACACAATGAAACAGCTGTGATTACTTCATTGTCGTTTCAGCATTGATCGGCAACGAAAACAATCGTTTCATCGTGTCACGTGTGAGTGTACGTGTAAATTACGATGCAAATGAAATCGTAATTTACATATATGATAGTTGAAAATTTGACGAGGTACATAAAGTGGTTGAGATTTGAGCCGGCCTTTTATTCTCCGTGCAGCCGTGAATGGTTCAATCGTCTCCTACCGGAGCTTATTAGCTGCGGGTTTAAGCTTTGAAGCAATATTCGCAAATTGCTCCCTCATAGAGATGAATTGACATGTCATGCGAGTAGCGGAGAAGCGGAGTGCGCTGCTAAATTCATCGCACAAACTCTGATTGTAAATGCGTCCAACTTATAAAACATACCCAGAGAATAGTATTCTAATAACAAGTTGTAGAAGTCCAGCGAAATGTGACCCGAACAACACGACTAATAATAAAACCAAGCTAACCGTGGAATTTGCGATTTGAAAACAACATCATTTTTCCTAACGATTTTCAAGCGTGAGGTGTGCAAAAATCACAGATGCTATTTGGGAAAACAGATGTATTTATAGCCCGTTGAAGTTCTTTGAACGATTCGCGGAGTTCTAATACGTCGGTTGTCTGAAAAAACTGTACTTTGTTTTTTCAAACAAAGAATCAGCATTGAGAACAAAGATGACACTGACGTTATTTCATAGTGCACAATTGAAAATCAGAAAGAAGAGTCAAAAATAAAAATATAACATTTTAAAAGTAAAGCTATATTCGCACACACGTGCCATTCGCGATTTATGTATAACAACGCATATACTACGCATACACATTCACTATGAATGTGCGTATGCATAGAACGACAGGTCGTAAAAGACGAGCCAAACACACACGTGCGAATACGTATACAGATTAAAATTTGGTTGAATTTTCACCAATAGATATTTACATATGATATTACGTTATTTCGACCTCGAACTGAAAGAGGAATGTTTCATGTCTGTATTTATTTAGTACATACGGGGTGTCCTATTTCGAGTGAAAATTTTGATCAGTTCGAAATCAATCAAAAGACAGTTCTAATCCAACTCGTAGGGTTTCGAGGGTAAGTAAGTCTAATTGTATTTGGCGTCACTTTTGACCAATTCGAATGGCGTTTATTACTTCAAATGGAATCAGATTTTTTGCCGATATCAATATTGTATCTAACTGAGTTCAAGAAGATTCAGCAAAGAAAAAATCTTAGCTCGGAGGACCCGGCAATTAAGATTTTGAAGTTCCAGAGGCGCACAAGCTGAGTACCGCTGTGTGTTAAGTTGCCTGCAAATAGGCGCACAACTTTTGAGCACTTATGTGGACGAGAGACCGCGAACAAGGAACAAAGATGATAATAACAATATTGATAATAGTAACAATAATTTCCCCTAAACTATGAGTCTCGCTGTTGGTGTGCTATCGGTACAAAAAATCCGCGATTATGGAATATAAAAATTAGATAATAGAGAGCCCGTCACATATTGCGATAAAACGTTGCCACGCGGATTATTTATCATAATCTGCTGCGTATTCTCTACACGGAATGAATCAAAGATTGATCCATATTTTCTATCCGCACTTTTCATTGTATTTATAATGGTAGTAATTGCGCATAGAGAATCAGAGCCTGGGTGTTGGCCATTTGGCATCCGCTCAAGACGGATCTCCGCATATCATCGCGAGGAGGCAATTCGCACATATCGGTCGATAAACTACTACATTTGTTTTGTGTAAAAAAAATTCTCAAACTCCGTCGTCGTCGTCGTCGTCGTTGACTCTCACATTCTAATCTCCGGTGTTAATTTTTCGCAACACGCCCAAGGAATCTGCTCGATTGAAATGTAAATGATACCTGGTAGAATCCTCGTAATTTTTATTAACTATTTTTCCGCGATTAGTTTGTTTGATTCGAGTATACATATTTATGACAATTGAATATCGTGTTAACAGATATGATTGCAAAATCAAATGCATCGTGATTTATATGTTTTTTTTTTTCTCTTTGTTCCGTTTGCGGTTTTTGGCACGCAACGAGTCATGAAAACCTTTCCTTCTTTTGTTCGACGTGGTGACCTTGATCGATTAACCTGTTGACCCAATGAAACTAATAGACTGCGTTCTCTCTTATCAAATTTCAATTTACTAATTACCTTTTCAACAGTGCCTCGATGCGTGACGTTTCCTTGCCAAAATCTCCTGTTAAATCCTTTTATGTGTCCGGTAATGCTTTTCTCATATTCAAATCCAGGGTGCCAGCAAAGTGATCCATATCCAAAAATCCAAAGTCCCGTCAGTTCATCCATATCGATTATATTTTAATACTTTTTCTCAATTTATTTATCCGGTAGTGTTAATACTTTTCTCTATACCTCCGTAAAATATTTGTACAAATTCACGCACAATCTGTTCGCTTGCTCTATATTTTGCTTGGCAAATAATTCACAAGTTAATCAACTAAAAGTATAAATCGCTATCTAACTTCCGTCGAAAAAATAGACGAGTTCAACAAACGCTTGTTATAATACGCGTCAGTTTCCTCGCTGCAAATCGAGCTAGGTAATTATTAATAAACAAAGGGAATCCTTCGCTTGGAATATTATCACAGTGAGCTTTATTTATTATTCTACGATGAAAATTGATGATCAGTGATTGGTCTTGTTATCTTTTCTCCTCAAATTTTCCATTTCCGCATATACTTCGATCAACTGAACTCGGTATGCGATATCTGTTCCGATTCATTCAGCATTGTATCAACTAAAAAGACAACGGTAGTTACTGATATCACAAACGGTAAAGAATAGAATACATCCATCTAATAGCTGCCGGTTAATGTTCCACTAACTTCTACCAATCTTATATTTTTTATTTTTTTTTTAACGATCAGTTTCTGATCACCAATCAATCACTCCGGAAGAAATGTGTGCGACTGACAACTGTAACCGGTAGTTGTCCTACCGGCGTATTTATAACGACCGATGATTCGTAATCAACGCTCTCGTCGGCGTGAAGTTCTGTTCTATTAATCGCATCGGGCATCTGGGCGATTATATACAGCTGTCGTTCGTCAACAGTCACTCGCGTAAAGGTTTCCGTGTGCGGTGTGTGCTAATTGTGAGAGTGGCGAATTTTCTGTGTGAGAACTTCCGACGATTTGAGATTATGGACCTCGCGGTGGGGCAGATTGTAGACTGATTTCGTGGGCGGTTCATAACAGTTGGCCGGGTGCGCGGAGCGAATTTATAGTATCATCGTATCGCATCAAAACATTCGGACAATCACCGGTCCCGGCAGTTCACCGACCGGAGTTAGGAGGGACTGATCGGTCTGACGAACGGGATCCTGACGGACGAAACGAGGCCGCAGGTGTCCAAATTTTTCACCAGTCCTCGTGTACTACTGCGAATTTGCACTACTTCAAAACCAACGACTACTTGGTAGTTGTAGCTCAAGTTCCAGGTGAAACCACCGTCACGACGGGACGTCAAACACTTTCTGGGGACATCGCCCGTCGAACCGTCCAGCAACGTCAAACCAGTACGTGCCTTCCTTATGCGCGCGCGCTTTGCTCTGCGCTGATCGTTGCACCGCCGACGAGAAGAGAAACTTTGGATGATGAAACACCCGCTGATCGTTAAGGCAGCTAGGGTTGTAATTCCGAATTGGCTTCTCGGTTATCATATTTGAAAATTGATGTTTTTCGCACGAGTCACTGGTAATCTGCAAATAATGATTAACCGACGATAAACCTATAGGTTTATGTTTTTCAGTTTTAAATCTGCAGTTTTGTAGACCCGACGAAGAATAATAAATAATAATCGTATGCGCAAACGTTGCGTCGCTTTTCGTCATCTGGATATCACGCTTCCGTTGATCTGGAAAATCAAAGATTTGCAATAAACTATTTGATAATCGTGATGGAACGATTCATTCATTCTCTGTAATTTTGTTATCAAAATACGGATATCGAGACTTGTTATTCTTCCTAATTGTGGGTTGATTGACATCCCCCTATTTGGAAATATGATTATGTTCATTAATGTAAGCCAATATTTTCCGCTGATTAAAGTAAGGTAGATAAATTTTGTCGGTTTTCCAAAGGATACTTGTGGTTGCTTAACACGTGAGCATGATAGGAAATGGTCAATTCTATGTACCTTTGGAACATCAATTTTCAATGAGGCTATCAAACGCCAAATCAATGGGCTAATTAGCATTCTTGATGATTTTGTGGGACGATGAAACTGCAAATGTCATGGCCACGAGACAATCGCGCTTGTTACGTCTTCGGTCCAGGTACACGATATGATAATAATATATATACATACACATATTTTATACTCCGAGGTGAAAATTTCAAACAGAAGTCTGACACCCTTCTTACGTAGCGTATCATATTTCCCTACAATCCCTACATCTTTCCTGCACAAATAGTCTACATTACAACCAGCACGGATGGGCTTACTGAATTAACTGCATTTACTTCTTTACATTAACACGTCTTTGAAGGAAGAAAAAATAACGTAAAATTACGTGTAGAGGAAGAAAAAGTTTCAGGAAAAAGAAAGGTATACGCAATAGACTGGGCTCTTCTTTTTATGCTCGGAAACCCGCGAAGAACGACGAAGCTCTAACAATATTAGAAAATTATAAGTGTAATACAACACATGTAATACGCCGAAAAATTTTAACCGACAATGAGATATGCAATTATATAATAATAATTATTATCATAATAGTTACTAAGGAGAAAGTAACAAGCAGGCGGGTTACATGCTTCGTTGTAATGTAGACGAACAATATTCTGCGGCGAAAGCAAATGTGGGGATGTACCTACGATTTGGATTTCAAATTTTTTTTTTCCTTCAACGAAGCCCCTACCCATAACGTGATCACAGGTGCTTCATTTGATTATTTCATATACTTTATGAGTATTCAAGTTTTACTCGATTCTCAAAAAATTTCAAAAAAGTTGAAAGGATCGTTGTAAACTTCGAATATCAACCAGAAATATATGGAAAAGCTTTGCGACCCCGCGACAATAACGAATTCTGCCCTGGAGTGTCCGTTGGGGAGGTGGTTTTACTTTCTGAAATTGGATCAGCCGATTGCCGAGGCAAGAAAGGGCATTGCATCAGCTTTCAAGGGCTCTATTTCCAGTGGAAAGTTACCACGGGAGTTGCCTTTCCCTACCCTAATCCAGTACTCCGACGAGAACAGACATCGCGTGTAGCAGCTGCGAATGCTGGTGGAATTTTTTCAGCAAAAATAAATGGAGTGGCTTTCATATTATTCTCGAGATTTTTCGAGTCGTCATCTCTCAATATCACACCGAACGCTATGCTCAATTTTAATTTCAGTTTTTGTTTTTCAAGTTTACTATGCAATCGGGTTCACCATTTTCAAGTTCAAAATGTTGACCTCAGATACTTATAATTAAAGCGACCAAAAGATAAAATATTACAGAAGCCTTGACTCGGAAAAATAATTTCATAAAACGAAATAACATAGAATCAGCCACAAAAGAAACAATCAATCGCGTCGATTCGGCGCGAGCCTCGCGAGCTTGTTTTAGTATCGTTATTCGTTATTTATTGTCATTTTGAAAAATGACGTCGCGGGACGCGCACCCGCGATCGTACGCTCGATAAAAGTGTAAATATCAGCGAGGAGACGTTGAATGAGACCGCGAATTTTCTGATCGCGAGAGCGACGCGAAATTACAGACGCACGCTGTGTAATCGCGAATATGAAACAAACGGTCAACGTTCTCACTCACAAATTTAATCTTATCATTATCTTGTGAAATAATGTTTAATTAGATGAATTTCGCTTGAGCAGTTGTGTACGCCGCGTCTATAGCTACCCGAAAATATTCGATGCTATACGAACACGCGCATTCGTGCAATACTTGCAATCAGGTCTGCTCGCAATACTTTGGCAGACATTTGAAGCTAGTGAAGTATCGTGAGGTAGGTGAATAGCGAATTGATGCAGATATGTGAGCAAGGGATTGTCCCTAATCTTCGTTCAAGATATCGACGATAATTATTAGGCGAGCGTATCAAGTCTTATGTAGATCAATGGTACTATTCACGAAGATCCCAGATGGGAGGTGGCGATAACAAATATTTTTTAGCCCGATATCGCGGCATCGGTGTACAACATTTGAATTATAAAATTATAAAAAGAGCTTATACTCCGCGTCTGGGATATTATCCAAATGAATAATTATGTATTGCTCGAGGTAAACAATTATTATCATTGATTCGATTTGTGTCTGTAAATATTATGCGAATGTTGGCATCCTTAATAATTTCGTACTGTAAAATGCACGATAAGAACCAAATGAGATATCAGAAGAAATAACATGATTATTCACGTAGCTTTGGCCTCTGATTTACGTATGCCGCGCTAACGACGATAAAAATCATTTGGTGAATCGTACGATACATCATACATCCGCAAATACATATATGCAACTATCCGTTATCGCGTGGTCGCACTAAATTGTCCGATGTCTGAGAAAGAACTCGGAAAAAAATTCACAACTATTCGGTGTTTGAGGAGAAGCTATGATGAAATTCGACCGTTGATCGGATCGGATCTTATGGTAAAATCGACTAAGAAGTTCTACGTGGTGCGAATATTCGTCAGTTGTGAAGGGTGGATCATATAAGTTCACAAAAACATCAAATCAAAATGAGCGTATGCAGAAGTAGAAAATTTTTATTATTGAAGCACGCGGTAGTATCAGAAAGAAAAAAAATCATAACACAGCCGTGTAATTTGAGCAACGTTACGAATTAATCAATTAGCTACAATTCGCTGCCGATCGCGTATAATTTTATAGACAAAATCATATCGGCCGTACAGCCTGTCGTGATAATTCAAGCTTCGCCAATCGGTCGTTTGTACAATATATATTGTTATTATTATTAAAAGACGTCGCGACGGACAAGTGCACCAGCACGTGCGTCTTCGTCGTCATCGTGGTCATCGCCGCGTATGTTACGTAGGAAACTTGATGACATCGTCGTATGTTTTCCGTATTTACTTAATTTGATCAACAAATGAACGGAAGATAAAAAATGCAATTACTTGATTACAATAATGTTCCGTTCAAGTGTATTATTACAATAGAAAATTCCGGGTTTATTCGCTCACGTAGAGCAACCGACGAGGCGGAATATCCGCATTTCGTTGCGCCGATACAGGTGATGATGCTGCATCATCTGATGGATTTGGGTTCGTCATACATCCTGCAAATAAAACCGATCCAGATTCCGAATCCCAAAGCAGGAAGATGAACGGCCGATCAGCTCTAAAACGTTGGACTGTGGAACCCATCAGCGGAATAACTGCAACCCCTGCAGTAAAAAATAATCATTGTATTTTACGGAAATCAATATCATTTGCGAAAAAAGTAGTGATGCTCCGTCAAAGAAGGAAGGAAATAATGAGAAAAAGTTTATGGTATTAGCCGCTGCACCGTCGCTTGAATATTATAACGCATAAGTCGGCAGAATATGACCTTGTTAGATTAAAAATATACCGGCTACAATCGGCTTTGGTGGTGTCTGGAAATACAGATTAAATCACCGGGAATAAACCTAATTCCAATCATGTTTTGAGATATTACAATAGCTATATTGGAAGCACGTTTTCATGTACTAGAATTATGATACTGGCCACGTCAAGCTACGTCAAATAGATCTTATCGATCTAAAGGCTTCCTCCAGACGTGTTTGATTGTAGGATCAATTGAAAGTATCAATGAATTGAAAACGTTTCAACATTTATGATGATATTGGTCCAGATCCATGCATATTATTCGGAATAAAAAGCAGAGTTCTAGAAAACGATCGTAACGTCCAACAGCCAAAAAAGCCTCGCCATGAAATCCTTGTACAACAAAATTGAATTTTCCACGATGAATGCGTATGCGCAAGGGACATTTTTCAATTCCGGGCATCTCTGCCAAGACCTCAATTTTAATTAAAAAAATCTGGGACTGCGCGAACGCAAGTCCCAACACTCAAAAATTGTACGCACGAGTGCCCAAATTGGAGCAATCGCAAGGGTCAGCCCAACCAAAGTGCAATGGATGAGCCTCGCCCTGAAGGAACAGCCTTCCTGATCACGGTAGACCTTTGCGCCAGGTAAGTTTAGTTCAAGCGTAGACGGATGGTTAATCATTATTCTTTCGACTCAATATTCTCGCGAGTTTCTAAACTATTCTACTCCATCTATCGGCGTGTATCGCAACATCCATCCGAGGCAAGTTGGCGGTGCTCCGTTGTTTTTATCCAATTTATCTGGTCTTATTGCCTGTATGAGCGGTGTGAAGTTTCTAATATCTATTTGATCTTCACGTCGCATGAACATATTTACAGATAAATATTGCAATCACATGTTAACGATCAATAACCACGACCGTCGAATTACTGTGCCAAATTCGCTGTTTTGAGCCTCGTCATGGTCGGTTATTGTAAATATTTTGACGAATTATTTTCGATTACCGATACGTCTGTTTGTTTTTCTATCATTATGACCTGCACGCAACGAGTTCGCAGAAATTCGTTGCGTGCACGTGGATACCGATTTTTTGCTTTTGTAAATCGCCCACTTGAAAAATGAACAGAGTAGTGCACTTATTGAATTATCACACACCTGTAACCGCTGCCGCTATTGTTCCTTCCTCGTTCACTTCAATCTTAGCATTATGGAGAACATTCCCAATCTTTACAGGACTGCTTATGATTCCCGAAAGATTCGCGTTCAGGTCAAACAAGTCTCTGAGTCCCAGCTGGATAACATGAAATCATAAAATAAGTCGAACAAGGTCGAATGCTGAATGGTAAGAAAAAAAAAAAAATCAAACTCTGGCGTACATTTTCCAATGCTGGTCTCAGATCCATTTTACTTTCGATGGTAAATCGTGGTACGGAAAGAAGAACTTCGGTGTATTTCAAACTTTGCATAATAAGTGACAGCGGAGTGTGTGACAGATCCCTCGACAGTCCATTAATCCCATCCTCTTTATCAGGCAGTAGAAAGAGCATCGAAAGTTTGTCATCCTGAAGAAATTCGAACGTAGATTGAGAAAACCAAAAATAAAAAAAAACAAGTAGTAAATTCGGCTGACCTCAATTCATCAGTCCTGAAAACTCTCGCACAGTTTTTTTGACCAGAAACAAAATTAGAACAATGCATTTTCACTAAATGAAAGAAAATGCAATAATTTTTTTTTGCCGATGAACAAAAAATCTTCCAACTGATCGCTCAGAAATTTGCATCCAATCAATATTGACTTGAGTCAAATAGCATAATTTGTTCCAAGGGAAGCCAAAATCTACGCCTTTCCTCCCGTGAATATACACCTTGGAAAGATATGGTCAGACAAACTATTGATAATCAAGCTGTAAATGAATGTTTGATGGTAGACCTCAAACCGTGGAAATCGAGCGTAAACCTTACTGTTCGTTTTGAAAGTGATTATAAAGAGACCTAATGGATTGACCATCTGCAAATAATGAACATTAGAGACTCAATTTTAATCCAATTACCGCATACGGAACTTGGACCACGTCAGCGTCCAATGATGGAATATACGCGTAAGGATAATAAGCGAGGCTCTCCATAAGGTGAACATTCCGGCATCCAATGTTTGGTACTCTGAAGCATCTTTTAGCAGTTAAACTCCGATCGAATGAAGTTTTCCAATTTCCTTTCATGTACAAAGCGTTCGTCAGCAACAGCCGAGTTCCACCGCCCAGACTACCTGAGAGTACATTTTATTATCAAGATATTATTATTAACTGCATCGGAAGGTCTGAATGGAAAAAATATCTTAAACAAAATTTATTTTACTATCCACTAACGCACCAAAATTGCACTCGAACGATTGCAAACTTCCTGGAACGTTACGTAAGATAATTATGGTCGAAATTTTTTTTCAAAAACCGGTTCCTTATTCTACCATAGCCATTTACAATTCCCAATAATTCATCATTCATAAACAAAGTATTACTGCTCAACAAACGTTCCCCTTTTACAGTGTGAACATACTTCAGCCAATTTGAGTACACGCATACTATAACCGCAGATGTTGTGTACAAAATGAGTTACAGGATTGGCTCATCACGGGACGCATAACTGATGAGTACAACACCTGTCTGCCGAAGGTCATATTTTAGGCGGAATGTGGAACGTGCCGAAGGATTCAAATTCGACGATAATAAAATAATTATCAGTTGATGATATTGTGCCTGACTGATCCGAACTGATCACAAGTGGCATCCTCATGAGCTCTAAGGACAACGCGATATCATTTCTACTTTGCTCTCTGGAAATGTCTTTTTCTGCTATTGATTTCGTCTTTTCAAAATTGTGCTGAAATATTGAAAGATCGATAAATGTAGAACGAGATACGAAAAACAGGATCGCGCATCGGCACAGTTCCGAGGCCGATCGGTCGGGTCGTTATTGAAAGTTCTAATTGTTCGGCGTTGCGTTTTGACAGAAAATGAATTTCATCGTGAATACCACAGTTTATAATATTTTACCCGGATCAACGATGGACTGAATGTTTCCTCTAGTCTGTTTGCGGACCCATTCGTTGATGAGATTGGCGGAACTCGGAGCGTCAGCAAAGTTTACCGTCTGAATATCACTGTCGTAGTTCTGCCTAAGAAGTTCGCTGTATCTCTGATTGATTCCGATGTCATTTCCGGTCCAGAGGCAAGTCGCGAGGTTCAGTTCAACGCCCGCTTCTCTCGTCGCCTGTAACATTGTCATCGAATGTGATTTGGAAAATTATGACCAGGACGCGGGGCCTATATCGTTGTCCTCAGCTGACATTGAAATTTTTGAAAATTTATCCCAATGTATTTCTTCAAATTCGTACATGAACTTTGTGACTATGATAATTGGTCTGTTCAATATTACATCAATGTGCCCAGTTATTACAAAAATACAAAAAAAAAAACACTATTCAAGTTTTCTGTATTGCATGACGAAAGTTTTGTATGATCATGATTTGTTAATCAGTCTGAATTTAGAGATTCATATTCCAAAAGAATTCACAACGTCCAACGGTTGTGTTAGTCAAACAACGGCTCTTTCTTCGAACGTCAAAATTGATCGATTACTTTGAGCTTTATTTTTTTCATCCATTCATGCATCGACCACAAAGTTACGTTCATAGATTTACTTTGAGCTTAAACTCGAAGTTGACTTGGAGGAGATTAATTCCAAGCTAGTTTCATACCTTGAACGACGCCAAAGAACGTTTTGCCGCTGATCTTAGGCTAGTTGGGTCCGAAGGTAATCTCAATAATGAGAGAATTTCAGTTCTTGTACGTCCCCCAGTTCCTTCAATTAAAGCAGTCAGCGCTGCCTTCACACTAGCAGGTGATATGATGATATTGTCGACACTATCCTCTGTTAGACTCTGTCAATGGGAATAATTAGTTGTGAGTTCGAAATTTCGCATTGTACAAGTGAAGTTTGAATTCAGAGAAGAAAAAAAAATTTTCAATCGGATATTGAGCATTCTCGAAAACTATTAGCATGTTAATCATCGTTTATTGAACAATGACTGGAATTATTTTTAAATAGTGCCCACGTCGATCATAAGGTTCTATTTTTACCTGAAGCAGTTCAATGTCGAAGAAATTAAATCTGTCATCAACTTCGACGGCTTGACTTGGCGCCGCTGAAAAAAAATGAATGACAATCAAGTAATGTATACACCGCATAATGCTCAGAAAGAATAAATATACCCAATAACAAATGTAATGAATTCTTTTCATGATTTCATATTGTTTTAATCAAATTTGACAGTCGCAGTATGTGAGCTTTCATTTCGTCGATCGAAATATGTATCGTATAAGAATTGAAACTATTTGAAATGTGCAAATAACAAGTTTAACGGGATGCGGTCCTGTTTGTAGCGCTTGCTTGCCTGGGAAAACCCCAGTCGATTAAGCAATTAGCGATTTGTTTTTATTCAAGGCTGATTGCTTCGAGCGTCGCTCGATGCACTCGAATGTCGAGCCGAAAGCACATGCACAATATCTATATGTATATGCGATTTTATCCATAAGCCATTTGTTTAATTGACTTGACTATTGTAAATCCAAGTAGAAAATCCTTTGAACTATTACACAATTCTGTGAAAATTATTCAAAGTTGTTCGTACGATAAGAAATAATACAAGCAGAATTTATAGTTAAATTTTGCGTTGATCATAACGTAGTTATTTGAAACAAAAAATCACAAGAGAACTCGAATCAGCTAAGTTTACTAGTCTGTTTCGCGTAGAAGTTGCTAATCGCCGAGTGCGACGTAACGACGATCGACCTTAAACAACCGTTGCCGTCGAATTTGATAAACACTAGAGAATTTGGATTGTTATCAGTCGCCACCTCAGATTCTTGATTTTAAAGGATGCAAGGACATGCGTTGAGCTATCTTTTTTTTTCTACAACTTCCTGAATACCGATCTCTTCTGAATAACATCTAGAGATGTCGAGAGTACAAGGTATTTCTTTAGCGATCACAGTTTTGAACTTGTCAGTCTCGAGGACACTTGGGGCGTTGTATGGTATGAGATGAATTTTGGTCATTTTGAAAATCAATTGGAACAATTCTGATCAGTTGTAATATTTTCACGTTGTAACTTCCACAATGAATAACGATCCACGGATGTCATTAAGAATGACGAAATAAAAAGCTCGTTACTGTAATAAATAATAATACTAATGAGCTCAACAATAAAAAAAAAAGTAAATCCGGGCCATGGTCGTATCTCGCGTGTTGTACCTGTTATACTCGCGAGGAGAATTACGCTGAACAATAGAATGCGGCGAATCATCATGCTTATGCTCACAAACTAATTCCTTTATTATATCACTTTTGAAAATATTAAGCGCACTTTTTACTTTTTTTTTTTTTTTTTTTTCAAATATCCGTGTATTTTAATATTATGTTTAATATTGCTTATCCGGCACCGCAGCGTCTACCCGCGAAGAGCGATCGTTCGGAATTCAACTGAATGATGGATGAAACTATTTCCCGATCGCGAGTCAGCTATTCCCGTCGAAACTCCCGGGGCGATTGAACGAGAAGAACTTCATCGGCTTGACGAGATTCCCGGTCGCCCTCAGAGTCAACACGGCTGGCTGGACCCTCCCGATAAATGACAATCCCGACGATGACCTTTAGCTGTTCTTAGGATCCCCATGATAAATAATTTACCCCCACTGATTCGAGTAGAAGGCTCAGAATCTGATCAGCCATTCGTTTATTCCCTTTCCCATCGCCATCGCACTTGCGAATTGAATAAATCTTCAATTCTCATTCGGAACGTGCAAACACGTCAACTTCTCATCGGTACGTCGTTAAGTTCATACGTCATTACTATACATATGTATTTCTGATCAAGTATATCCCAATTTGCATACCTGCACACGCACTTCATATATGTTAATCTCGCAAAAGCAAAATGTAGAACCGATATTACATGAACTTCGTGTACTAAAATTCATAGTTGAATATTCGATGAAAGGATTGCAAATATCGATTATTCGAATTCATTAGATAGATTTATAGTCGCGGGTCTTCGAGTAATGAATTACGTAGTAGAAGAAAAAAAAAAATTTAATTTTAAGCCACTTTACAGGTTGGCGGTTTATTGAAAGTAGTATAGTAAGGTAGATTCAATAATTTCTGGAATTCCCTCCGAGTGAATTTTTTTCGTTTTTTTTTTTTTTTTTTCTGGAACGACTGTTGCGTACGTTATATTTGACGAAGAATTTCTGACATTCGCTTCTTGTTCAATTCCTTTCGGCTTTGAGTGATAACCGGTTTATGCAGAATTACGTTATCAGAGTCTGTTTTTCAGAATTAATTCAGCTAATATTTACTTCGATATGTGTTAATATATACCAAGATGAATTTACACTTCAGGTTCTCATTGTATATTAATAATAAATACGCGGGATTTCCGAATTTGGAAATACGGTGAATGGATCCGATTGTATCGTCCGTTAAGAACTCATCTGTACGAAATCGTTTCGCGGACTCACTAAACGCGCGTCACATCTCTGGATAACTCATACATATCTTGTCCTCGATATGGATTAGTCCCGAGTAAATATACCAGAATTTTTGGCATTTGCGTAGCCTATGTTACATGCAGTGAACCGTTGTTCCTATGCCCTAACGAGTTGTTTGTTGACCAAAGTAATTAAGGTCATAAATGAATGGGAGACTACTCGACGAAAATTCTGGGAGACTAGGTGTTACGTAATACATTTGGAAATATTCGAAATGGTAATCAACAGCCGAAAGTTTAGTTAATACTTTAGTTTGTTAATTTTCACAGTAATAATTCTAATGAAATTGAAAAAGATATGAGAAAAAAGTATGAGAATGAAAGTTTGGTAGATGAATTTTTTATTTAATATTCTTTGCCGAAACGTACAGAATAAGGCAAATGAAATGAATGAATAAAAGTAGATTTTTATGATAACAAAATAATCTCAAAATCAGAAGTATTCATCTTCTGTACATTATCGTACAAATAATATAGAAGCGAATTTAATCACCAGAAGATAATGATAATGATCTGAAATCAAATAATTGATCGTCAAATCGATATCAGATAGACAAAAAAAGATGAATGTACAGTCTGAGAATTAGAGAGCTTTTATTTCGGGGAAATAACTGATTTGATTGTGAGATTAACTCAATTCTATTATTGAAACTATGAATTTTAGGAAATATACAAGCCCACAATTGCTCACTTGATGATAAAATAAATGACAGTAGAAATAGACACAACTAGGTATATTTACAATTACACAGTAGTAGAGTTAGTCGGAATCTATCGGATTAGACTTTTTTATGAACGAATCTAACAGAGCCCTGAATTGTTTTTGATTTGTACCACTGGCAGGGCTTCAGTTATTTAATACACAATGACCCGCACGGTGCAGATCAGCAGATCGGAAATGATTAGGTTTAGCTCTATCGGACGGATTGTCAATCGATCGACAAATTTCTTATCCCTTTGTTTTACCGAAAGTAGGAGCTGCGGGAGGTGAACCGGATGTGTCCTCTCCAAACCGAGAGGGGAAGGAAACCTCTACGTTACTTCCCGTGGTCAGCAATGGATTTGTAACTTTTCCAACAAACACGACGGTTCCTGTCGTCTCATCTTCGATGAAAAATAGGAACGGGTGACGAACGTGGAATGTTCTGTCGGATATCTTGTTCCCGATTTGAACCTCTGTAATCATTGAATAATTGATAATTATTTTGATGAAAAAAGAATTTCGAATATGAACCTTCCTTTTCTTCAAGTTAAGTTAAATTCATGCAGGTAGTGAAATATTTTTTACCGGTAGCAGCGTACGCCACGGTTCCAACTTCGTCTACTTGAAGACCTGCCTTCTGCACGAAGTCGGAAACCACCAGACGTTGTGCCATTTCTTTCGCACGGGCGATTCCAGGGAGACTAGCTGTGTTGTCAAATATGTCACGGATTCCCATCTGCGATCGATATTCAGAAAAAAATAGATCACAGTGTGTGCAGTTCATAGATCGTACAACACGGTAAAACTCTGTTTTGTTTTTTGCTCCATTTACGCGAAAACAAAACATACAAATATATCTCCCGACCGACCTTCTGATGTTCGAAACTACAGGAAATAAGATCACGTTAAGGAATTACAGAAGGTCGTAAGCGGCATCACACGATTTTTCGTGATCATCGTTGAATGTGAAAAAAATTAATGACTGATCAATCAAAGGCAAAGGTGGATACTATATCCTAGCTAGAATGTTAATCGAAAAGAAAAAGTTTCAATGTCAAAAGGTCTCATCCGTCAACATACGATCATTAGCTATCGAGTTCTTAACTATTGTTAATTTTTATCTATAATTTCATTTTAATAGCAATTAATGACTTCGAAAATATTAAAATACGGAGCGAGATACGGACTGACATCGTACTTCTGGCGCATGCAACGCCGATAATACTTATTGTTAGACGATAAATTTAATGGATAATTCACCTCGCGAAGCACTCCTTCCAAATGAGACGTATAATCGAATTTAAATTTCGGTATTATAAGATCAACCGGAATATAATCCATCAGCCATAGCTGTCGTCTTAGAACGAAGGGGTTAATGTCCTGAGTGAGTTGCTGAAGACCGGTCCTCGCTCTGGGCAAAACTATGAACATAGCGAACTTCTGACCCTATGGTAGGAGAAATTCAAAATCTTCATTACTTGTGGTTGTTGTTGTTGTTGTTATTATTTTTGTTGTTGTTGTTATTGTAATTGTTATTGTTGTTATTATCATTAGAGAACCAAATAAAAACGGGCATTGTGATTATAATTCGCATAACCGAAGAACTTTGTCCCAAGCAATGGTTTGTCAATATTATGCCATCAATTATGTTTATAAGCTGCAATAAATCTTTTAAGAAACTGTTTTCTTCTTTCATTACATCTTTCTGAATCGGAACAAGGAAACCAGGCGTTTTTGACTGACAAACCTGTTTTCGAGATGTTAAATCAAGAATATATGTACATACACGTATACATACATACATATACGGTACTATACAATATGCTGACGCAACCGATCTTGTGAATGAAGAATTATTGTATTAAAAACAATATTGTTATCTTTTGTCTGGTAGTCGGTGACGTAATTATAATTGTCGTTGCTATATTGAATCTGTCGTGAAAAAAGAGAAACCTACACGGTATGGTAGTCTGAGTATCTGGGCATCCAACTCTGGAGATTCCGAGTAATAATAATGTCCAACGTTGTTCATGTAAGGGACTTGAATGGTTTTATCGATATCCGTGTAAAATACTCCGTTCCTGGTTAAGCTTGGTGAAAACGGATAACGCCACGAACCCATGAAATACAATGCGTTTATCACCAGAAGAACTGAATCCTTCAAACTCGCCTCTGTGTAGCAAGAAATTCAATTCAAATAATTACTCATAACTCTTGTGATTGATATAATTCACACATAACGTGAATTTCGATCCAGTTAGTACAGTAAGTGAATGGTATTTCAAATCGGACTCACCATCGGTAATTAGGTCTTTAATATGGCCATGCGTCACGTTTGATACCCACGAGTTTATGTCTTTTGCGGTGTTGTGTGAATCAGTTAAATTTGCGATTACTACGTCGGTTGAGTAAAATGTTTTTAGAATAGCACCGTATCGTTGTCTGGGCTTAATCGACTGGTCGACGACGAGACGAGTTGAAATGTCAAAGGAATACTCCGGCCGACTCGCCTGTACAGAAATTAACAGAACATTAATTAATAACCAAAACGATTTACATTTTCAAGATTGAAGTAGTTCGAACGTAAATAAAATGAAAAACCTGTAAGGACCGGAGGACGCTAGAAAAACGATCCCGAGTCGCTGCTCGGCCACCAGGAAGTTCCAAAGCACCGGCAAGTTCGTGAGCAGTTTGACCTTGAGCTCCTTCGTAAAGTAGTGCAAGGGTAAGTTTTATCGATATCGGAGATATCAGCATATTCCCCGTATATTTCTTCGCCAAATTCTGTCAATTACAGGTATAAGACACGAATAAATAATTTCAGAAATTAACATGGAGGTTCTCATGTAAAATCAACAGGGCAAACCTTTCCGATTGATTTCATGATTATTTTTAGCTTCCTCACGACCTCAGAAATAATTCGGGCATTTTTTCATGTTCTACCCCTCTCCCGATGCCTCAAAAGAAACTTTCAGAATTTAAAAAATCGCATTCAGAAACGTTTTCTCTTGGTTCCGACGTTTTCGAACAAAAATTTAGGCTATCGGAAAAAAGGGTAAAATTTTCACAGAACCGTAATCATTTCTGAGGCTTAAAGAAAACTGAAGAAAAAAACATGGAACTAATCAAAAAGAGTGACCCTGCCGATTTCACAAAAAAATCTGGTTTTCTTTTTAAGTTTTACCCTGCAGAGACCCCAGTCGAAGACGTCGAATCGTTCGCCTTGATATGGAACGTAATCATCATCGTCCCAATTATTTGCAGTATTGTTGCCAGAAGTAGATGCAGGAGCAGATGCGTTGCTTTTCAAAGTTTCCGCAGCCACCATAGGAACCAAAATGGCGACCATGCCGAAGAGCACGACCATCACGGCTGGAAAAAAAACGATGCATTACATCGAGCATTAGATGGATATTGAATAATTTGAAAAATTTTACGCCATTCGGTGTAATTTTGATATTTCTTAGCACGATAACTTTCGTGCAAGGAAACCTGCACCTTGATGGTATGTAAAATTAATGAGGACATAGAGGTGTGAATAAGAAACCCTCTGTTTTTCAGTTCTTGATATACCTAACGATAAACGAGCGATAAAGCCCCAGGTTTTGATAAACTTGCACTGATTGTTTGATTCGTATACGAAACAAATATCTGGAGACCATGGAATATCCCGTCATTCGTCAACCTCCCGGATACCGCGGGTAACCATTCCCGCCGGGCACACACGTAAACTGGCATATATTTGCTATGCGGTACATGAATATAATACGAATGTTTAACACGTTTTCATAAAGGTGTATGATATTCATACAGAATATACGGTGACAACCACACTTTTGAAATATACTTTAGTTCATTTTTTCTAATTCAGATTATACGATCCAATTCCGCATATCCTGGCCCCTAGATATATTATATTATATTGGTTGTAATTAATCGCGTGTCTACAACAAAAAGTAATTGTCAATAAACCGAGCTTTATATTCAACAAAGCTTCTGTTTGATTATTCGATATATATAAGCAAACTTCGATTTGGTGCAATATTTTATTCATGTCAAGTTTAGTTGCATTTCACACTACAAAACGTCGTCGTATGATCAGTATTGTAGATTTCAACTATACAGTACAACAAGTAGGTCTATAAATAATTTTATTTCACTGCATATAGCGCTTATGTATTTGTATAGTATCAGAAATCACCTGGAATATGATGCTTATATTTCATAAGATATATGCATTATCTTTTGTAAAAATTATAATATCGCTATCTGATACAATCGAAAGTTGGTTGAATTATTTTTTCATAAATTATAATTTACTTTGATGTGTATAGGAAATATTCGAAGATACAAAATCAAAAAAATGTAACAAATGGAGAATTAGGTGCGTCCATTGGCTCGTGCAGGATTAAATTAATATAAGATATATGCACAAAGAAAACCTGTCCTTGCAACAACGGGAATATCCTGTATATGCATGTAGGCGGAGAACTGCAGGAGGAATGAAAATAAAAATGAAGGACTTGAAACCGGGCCGTTGTAAAAACGTTGAAGATCAGCTTATCGTTTGGAAATTTCTTCTTATATTCGTCAGAGAATTTAACTTACAGTTTCTGTTGTTATATTGGATCGGTTAACTTACGACGCGTCAAATGGATCGGTATAAAAGTTTAATTGGTTTTCATAAAATTTGCACGATTCTTTGAGGATACATTTGAAAATGTTATGTTGGGTTCAACTCGTGATCTGGGGGTGGTGAGAAGACGCGACGAAAATTTATCCGTTAATAAATGGCTCCCAAACGCGAACGATATTTTCGAATCCAAGTTTAAACTCTCCCCACGATATAGGTAAAGCATAAATTAAGTACCTGTTTTTTAGAAATCTGAATCGTCGTGGTATAATTAGGATCTAAAATGGATTGTTTCATAATCGCACCCAACAACCCAGTTTTTCGAATGAGAATTCTTGAATATAGGATAGAAATTTACGGCGTCCTATTGGTTGTCAAATGATAAAAATCCTGAATGAAAGATAACATTTACAGACATTTTTCTCCGGACACGATAATAATTAATATTCAGCTGTAAATAAAGATCATAGGTCAAGTAACTCCAATAACATCGGTAGCCCGTGGCAAACACATGTACTGGGAAATATTCCTTTTTCCATCCACAAACCAAAAATTATATGTATGTTAAATAAACGTGGAGGGATGACATATTTATTTTAAACACGCGAACACTTTTTTTAACAATCCAAGATTTTCAAGTCATTTTTAAGCGAAATTTGGCGTGCCAAAAAACCAAAAAAAAATTATGAAAAATGATGTGACCGGTGGAAATTTATTGTTAATCAATCAAACGAAACTCACTCGCACTCGAAGACGTCATTCGGATCTTCTCTTCCATTATTTGAAACGAGGAGATGACTGTATCGCGATAATCTCCTCGATTATTGAAGACGGGAACGGCACTGGAACAGCTCCGCGATCGCCGAAGGTACTCACGAACGGTGGTCGCTTCTAGGTCTATACCTGCTGTCAAACCGGTGCGCAGAGAAGTAATATAACTTCTCCAGCGATCAAGTAGATATGTATGGTATAACACAACTCAGTGGCATAAAATACGTATAAAATATCCGTGTTCCCCCAAGCTACTCGCGAACGTGTTCGTCACAAATATCCATTAGTCTGTGTATAAACTATAGTATATATGTACGCATGCATAATACACAAAAATATATCACGACGATGACGCTCGTACGCTTCCTTGGCCGTGTGAAAGGATGATACATAGGTTCACCAACTTATCACAATGTTATACACATATCGTAGCTGTGATATATATTAATCAGCTGACCGCTGGTTGGATTTCCTCAACTTATGCCGAGGAATTCAGGGGGTGCAGATTGCTGAAAGAACTCATAGGGTACGCGGAAGGACGTTGAAAATCTAAATACTAGCTCGTTAAAGTATCAATGGCAACGTCCGAAAATACCCGGGTTACGAACCACGTAACCTTGTGCGACCTTTAACTCTAAGTTAAAACCTTGGCCTTGATCTTAGCCCTCGTAATACTGTAACGACGGCAACTTTCTAGTGCGCGTTTCGTATTTCTGTTTCTGTACAGAACAATTCAATTCGATCTAATCGCGTCTGCTTACCGTATCAGTTGAGAAACATCGCCCATTTCGATATAATAACTATGTTTTATTAATGGTATAAATAGCGTGGGTGATCATTGTTATCAATAATTATCACAAATGTAGGTTTGCAAAATTTCTGTTAAAATCGATTAACTAGATTCATCGTCGGCTTTTTCTGCCTCATCCTTGATCGGCTGCTTCTGCATGGCGGCGTATTTGTCGATTGCTCTTTTAACGAGGCTGGTAGCAGCGGAAATCCTTTCTGGAGTCATATAGGTCCGGGCCAATTCTGTGACTGATTCCTTAACCTGGAGCAGAATAAAGTAGATCAGTGACATTCATGAGAAGATAACTCAACTTATAACACAATTATAATTGTAAGTGAAATGTAAGTTTCCCAGATAAGTTACGATCTCAAACTCATGTACCGCTCTCACCCGCCATTTTCTTTTATATCCCAATACGAAAAGAAGAGGCAATTCGAGGCTGTTACAGAGTTTATTAATTTTTCAAAACGCACGCGTAAATTCCTGAAGTCTTTCAACTTTTCACCCACTTGAACCGGATTAAAATTCATGTGAGCTCCATTTTAGTTAATAGAATTTTTCCCCCCAGCCAACTGAAGACTCTTCAAATTTCTCTGCAGATGGAATGATAAATAGAACTTTTTCTCTTACCTGTGACTTTCCCAAACCGAGAATGGTTATCGTGCACAAAGGGGTGAAAGTGCAGACCGATGTGGTAAAGATTCCGCCGAGAAACAAGAGCAGCAATAAATTGAGCAAATATATTCCTGCGCGGGCTCCATATCCAAGAGCAAAGCTGGAGACCGGGGAAATCATTGACCATAATCCAGAATTCCAAGTTGATTGTGGCACTGGAGTGGCAGAGGGTACCAAATATCCTTCGTATCCCGACTGCACCGAGTACCCAGGATCTTTGTACTCGGGATACGTTGGATAATAAAATTGAGGTGGAGCAACGCTACTCTGAGGTGAACTTCCTGCCGGTGTATTTCCGTATTGCGAAACTTGCTGAGAACCTGGAGTTGCTCCTGAAGAAACGGCGGCGAATTTTTGCTGAGGGGAAGAACTGCCTTCGAGTGGCTGCAATGTGGCGTTACCAAAAAGTGCTCCAAACACCATCGACATGATTACCAGGAAGCGAGTCATTTTGCACAGAGCCTGTTGGGTCAATATTTTATAAGAATAATGAAAATTTGTAAGAAAAGAGTACGAACAATGTCACTAAGACACGTTTCATTTGTCATCTTCGAACACTTCCAGTTATAAAAATTCCAGATTTCCGGATTTCCAGATTCGCAAATATTGATTAATTTAAATGAATTTCTCATCTGACAAAATGTTAAGAAATAGCAAATTTATATTACCTGTTGTAGATCGTATTTATGTTCACTTTTCTTCTTCCAATTTTCTCGCTCGTAACACCCGAACCAAGTTTGTCAAATTCACGACTAACGTTTGGATTTGGAGAGTTGGCCTCTTTTATAGATGGTAGCTACCCTTAACGGTTCAGCGGGTGGCTCATTAGCTAAGCATAGTCAACGCCCTAAGTACAGTGCCCATTATACAAACGGGAACCGCTTATCCATTGTATCGTATTTACTGCACCAGTCCCCTCGGCCGAGGTGCATGTTTGTAAAGGCGCGGTACCCTCGCATTCTTCTGCAATATTTGAACAAGGAGGAATTTCTTACCTGTTGAATTTGCCTAGCAAGTACGGTGAAAAGCAGAATAGTGGATGGTACCCTAAATGTGCAATAAAGAGATTATAGAAGATAGCAAAGATTGTTGGGGAGATGCAGAAAATGCGAGTACCTGGCGTACGTATTTTTTTGGACGCCCGATGAAGGCATGAACAAGCAAGAAATACGCAAGCGAACAACGCCAGGCATCTTTTGTATCACCTGTCTCAAATTTATGTTATTAAATAATTCTGGTTTATAAACATATGTATGTAGGCAACAACATTTTTATCTTTCCCATTTCAGATTTCCCTCACGTTGTACTCTGTGGGATTGCTTTTAAAAGAATTTTATTGACAAGGAAAATACATTTGTATTGTCATGTATTGCAAAGTTCAGGGATGGGAAACTTGCTTTAATCGGTTCGGTAAAAACCCAAGCAAGTAGATGTGATAATTCCTTTCATTTGTTATTGTTACTTTCGTTCGTTTTTTTTCATCTTTCATGATTATTCGCCGCGGCCCATAATTCTGTCTAATCTCTAAACGCATGGAAACTCCCGTATGACGGCATTCATATTTTTATCATTCAATTAGCAAATGGAACACCGATGAATGAGTCACAATAACGGACAATTCTTATTGAAACATCGGTAATTAACTCAAATAGTTTGTGAAAGGACGCAGATGCAGATGTAGGCCACGCGATAAATATTATATGGCCTAAAGAGCTCCTAAAGTCGCATTAGAAAAATCAAGAATGCTGAAACTAATATTAGCAACATACAAATTTACGAAGCCAAAAATTGGATCGATATATCAATGCGACATTATGCAATTATATATACATGTTATATATTATATATACATGTATATACCTTATGCTTTCATATTGAAAAATCGGAATTCTTCTGCAATATGTACTTAATACAGGGGGATCCGGAAAGAAAGAATAATGGACCCATGTTTACATTTTTAGCTCTATAGCAAGACTCTCAAAAAGAACAAGGTTACATAATTTTTTATAGGTACATACAAACCAATTTCTCATTTATTCTTTATTATCGAAAAAAAATATAGATAAGGATTTTTACTATCTATACTTTCCTAGCAGCAGGATGTGAATAACAGGAAATGGAAAATTGAATTTTATGCTGGAATGATGGAGTCATTCGACCTTCAAAAACATTATTCACGTGGCTTTCTTATCACCCCAATGCCTCAGACATATCTCTGATCGCTACCATACATTTATCGAGACTATAATTCATGCAAGAGGAAGGATCGACAGACCTTGTTCTTTGCTTTACATGTATGCATGTGATTACTTTCCGAGAAGGAGCAAAGTGTGCTGAGTGCATCTCCCATTGGAAATTCCTGTCTAGTTTTTGTGGTGTTGCACGTGAACGTACGTACATACGTTCTATAACTCGGAAGTCCAAGAGCTTCATATTAATTCACGTTTGTGATTTATTTTGAATAACGAAGTAATTTGTTTGTGAAGCGAATTGATAACATGAAAATATGGAATCAGTTTCATTATAGGTTTCATGGTTTTCGAAAAAAACAATCCTCTTTCAATATTCACATATAAACGAAATGGCTTTAATAGATATCACAGAGAATAGTATTACATTTCTTTTCATAAATAACCAATAATAATAAGCACTTCGATCACTTGGGCTGTAAAATATCTAATAATCAATACACATTATCTACAAATACTGTATCTTGGAGGGCCCAGTGGTTGGTCCTTCTAGCATGATTACTAATTTTTCCGCCTCCTCAAAATCATTGATTCTTCAAGGATTTGTTTCCTTAATTTTTCAGTTTCATCTTCGCTGCTGCTGCTATCTGATGATTTACCCTTCAATTTTCTCTTCTTGGTCGAAGATATTTTGCCATTCGTTGGATGTTTTCTTTTCTTACCATTCAATATTCTTTCGTTTGATTCAAGAATGGTGATTTCATCTGACCCTATGAGACCATCCTCCTCGCTGTTACTTACACAAAACGAATCCTATAAATTATATAAAAGTAAAATAAAGTAAGTAGTTGGAAGTAGTTTCTTCAACATCAAAGGTACAGGTAAGCATCAATGAACAGTATCAAAAATTCTTTAATATTATTTATTATTGTTATACTCACATTCAGATAGGTTGAGTTTTCTTTGTCCATGGACTGAGAAAATACTTCTTCATAAGGGATAACACGTTTGGGTAATCGGAAATGGAAACCGCCTGTCTGGACTTCTTGGATAGATTGTAAATAATGTTTTTTCATATCAATCTTCTCAGGAGATGGCTGAGTGTAACTTATGAAATCATCTAAATCATCATCAGCCCCTGAAGATCCGCTTGATGTATCAGATAGTATTTCAGCTTCGTCATCCAAAAAGCTAGATTTCTTACGATTTCGTACTCGAGATCTTCTACCATTATCCGAGCAACGATCCTGTGCCGCAATTTTTCGCCTGTCTGATACATTTCTGCCTGCAGAACTTGATAGTCTCAAGTTTGGATCAGCATTTTCCCCAGAACGAAACGAGTAGACCTGTTTCTTTGGCCGTGCAACCTTATTATGATTTGATAACATGTGATAGATGTTGAAATCACAATTTTTTTTAACCTCAGGTTTAGAATCAATCCGACAAAAAATATCATCTTTAAATTCGAAATCATCATCAAAATGGCCCTGGCTTGTGCCTGGCTCCAGTGTTATATTTTTTTTACTGTCTAATTGCTTTTTTGTCGACATCTCAAGACTCACCGGTGATTCTGACCGCTCAAATTTTTTAACTGGATTAGTTGGGGATATATAATCCTTTTCCCACTCGGAGTTATCAAAATCTGAAACTAGTGAGGTCTTTGTTGAAGATTTCTGGATTCGCCTATTACGCAGTAGGAAAATTGGCGATCTATCAGCATCAATATTGTATGATGATTCGTTTTGGCTCAATAACTGTGGCATATTTCCATCATTTATCAGTGGTCCAGGTTTTACCACTGAAGATTGTTCATTGAATTGTTTATTTATCTGGTCAGTTACAACGGTACAGTCTAAACGTTTTGGATCCTCTTCAAAATCATCATCCCATTTGAGATCGGATAAGTCTAGATCATCGAACTGTGGTTGTGCAGCTTCAAGGGATCTGACGTTATGTACATTTTTGCTTTTCTGACTAAAATAGGGTGACACCAAAATGTTCGTGTTGTTTGAATCGTCCATGGCAACTTTTTTGCTACCTAATTTTTTCATTGGAGACACTGCAGCTGTATTAACTTGCTGGATTTTATCCATTTTAGCCAATTGTTTCAAATTCATTCTCTTAACAGGTTGATTGCTTCTGTCAAGTAGTTCAAGAATTTGTGTTATAGTCGATGGAGTGCTATCAGAGTGCGATTCATTTGCATCTATCAATTCTGATTTTATATCATTTTGTTTGAATGATACGCCGTCATTTTTCTCATCCCAATTTTTATCTCGCAACTGTTTTTTACTCACGGTATGCCTCGGTGTGCTTATCTCAGCCACAAAGAGTACATCGTCATCCTCATCCATTAGCTCTATGGAATGTTTGGTTACACTTTTCTCATCACAATTCATTTTGCTTGCTGACGTATTCACTGCTTTTGTCACGGTAACTGGGACAGTAGGCTTGTGATGAATGCTAATACTCGGACTTAAACAGTCTTCTTTTTTTGACACAAAGAATCGCGAATCCCGGATCAAATCTACGTCGACTCTGATACATTTGTCGTCCGCGCCGCATACAGATGAAAGATTTGTGTCATTAGCGTCACGTAATTTACCGAAATTCAGAGATTTGCTTATGCCGTGGTCTGGTCTCGTGATTTGATCCTTTTCAGATTGAGATTTGGGTTCATGGGATTTATTCGAATTACCATTACGCCTGGAACCTCCCAAATTCTTATGCGTCCTTAATCGAAAATCTACTTCACCCTGGCTTGAAGGAACTTCACTGTCGGAAGAGTCATCTAAGATACTTTCGAAGCACCCCTTAGTCGAAAGATTGTTTTGTTCTTCAGATTGCTGCTCATCATCATCCGAAAGTTCATCCAACAATCTCTCAAAAGTACCTGGCTCATCAAGGAAATTTTGTACTGGTAGTGAAGTATGACTGTTATGATCTTTATTGTGTATTACTTCATCTGCAAGAGTAATCAACATGTTATAACTTTGATGTTCGTCGTCAATTTTCAGCATTTCCGGCAGCGAACAATTCGACATAGTTTGTTGGTCATTGTTGAGAATCATTGTTTCATCCGATCCACATGAATCATCGAGTAAATCTTCAAAACGACGTTCTCCAGGTGTTGTAGAATTATCGATGTTAGAATTCTCAAAATTATAGACTTGATTATGAACCGTAGCACCTACGTGATTGTGCTCTTGATCAAAGTCTAAATTTTCAGTTTCTTCAAATGTCTGATCTTCCACAGGCTCTTCTAAGAATGCTATACATTCTAAAACATCTAAGCTAGGTACTAGATTGTGAAAAAAATCTTCGATTTTGTCATCTGTTGAGAAGTCTAGACCAGTTTCATCCATTTGGTTCGACTTGTCATATGATTGCTCTAATTTTGATGCTTTGATTGCGCATAATGTTAAGAACTGTACTGCGACAGTATCAGAAGTAAAAAATTTTACAGAATCTGTTTTTGAAATTTTCTTTGTCGAATAATTTGCTGAAATGAGTTGTGTCACATCAGCTGCATTTTTCTGAGTGTTTTCATTTGTTTCTGGTTTCTCCAAAAATCGCAACATCGACAATTGAGTAGACCTTCCCTTCTCTGAACTAGTCTTCCCCTTGTCTTGGCTGGACTTTTTTTCATCATTTTGAACCTGTAACACTGCAAAAGGACAAACATTTGACACAAACGGCCCAATTTATAATTATACTTTTACTGACCTGCATTGCTTTTTGCAGTGGTTGTTACTCTCTTGATCTGAGGCTGTACATTGTCATTCTTTCCATTGCGTTTCCGCTTATTCGTAGCTTTTGGAGTCTTAGCTTGTAACACGATATGCATTTTAGTGCACACTGGTTTGAAATCAAGAGGTACCATGCGGGGACTTTCTTGAAACATGGATGAAATTACACTACTTGAATGAAGAACTTTCTTATTTAGGGAGTCTCGTTTAGCTATGGTTGATTTCAGCGACTAAAAAAGTATGAAATTACAGAACTTGATCTCATCGTTATTTCACAAGCTATTAACTTACAACTGTCTGAACGAACTGATTGCACTATTACCTGATGTTCTCTACCATCAGTAACCAACATAACAATGCGTCCATCCCGCTTGCGACCTGTACGACCCATTCTTTGAACCAGACGAATGGGAGAGCTTTGTGATACATCAAAGCAGACAATCAAATCTACTTCTCCAACATCCAAGCCTTCTTCACCTGTGACAATTATTAGTTTGTTTTGAGTAATGTGATTTGAAAACATGAAGACATTCAGGATCAATTTCTACCAACCAACTGATGTAGAAATAAGAACGTTAGCTTCATTATTTCGAAATGCCTTCATTGTTTGCATTTGTTGTTTCTGTTTCTGACCTGCTTGGCCGACAAACATCTTGGGCCGAAGCATTGGTCTCAATTGCAACAGCGCAACGTATACTTCAATAACGCTATCTCTGTACTGGAATTGATAGAAAAAAAGATGGTATGTAAAATCTATGTTAAACTGTCCGCAAATTTTGTGTACAAAATACGAACTTCGACAAATACAATGGCTCTAGTCTCTTCGTTTTTCATAGCAAATGTGTTAAAGTGCTCCAACAAAATGTTCTTCAACTTGCAAACCTTGGTATGACCGAAAACTAAGTCTTTCGGAATCTGAAATAAACAATTAGTATGAAAAAAATTGTACCAGTTTCGAACAATTCAGATAAAATTTTATGGCAAAAAGTAATATACGTAAGCACACACTTCTTTTATGGTACCATCTGGTAAAGGACGAACATCCGGGAATGGGCCAAGAAATGATTGTATTTCTACAAGTAATTCTTGTAATGCAGGTTCTTGGGTTACCCAGACATCGGTAGAGTGGGCTGTTGAGTTGAAAGGGATTCAGATATCGCTGTGATTAGCAGATTTTCTGGTTGATATGGTGCCAAGCCAAAAATAGTAAATAAATAATTTCGAAAAACAATAAACATACTTTGACAAAATGCAATAAATGCACGAAGGCCATGTCGTGTCAATAAATCATAAGCATGATATAAAGACATACACCTGCATAATGCTTTCGTAATTTGGCCATGGTTTGCTGGCTTGTTGGTTCTTGCTTGAAATTCTTTATATACATAAAATATCTATAAACAAATAAATAAAATAATTGAAATAAGAATGGCATACTGCATAATGAAAATCGTTTTCAAAATAGAAATCGAGTTTGCATAATTGGATATTATTACAGTGCTGTGTTTATCAATACTTACTCTCCCTTTACTCAGTGTACTTGCATTACCCTGCAACACATTATACTGGATGAGGACTCGTACATAACGATCCATAATCCCAACATACTTTTCTTTAAATCTAGCCAAGTCTGCATCCAATTGAACCAGTATAATATCCATTTGCCTATTATTGAGGTAGGGCTTGATGTCAGGTGATGTTTCATCGCGTAGTTCTAAATTGGAGATGCTTAAATTTTGGATAACCTGAAACACGAGATGTAATTTACGTGACATCAATACCTACTCTAAGCAGAGAAGTCTATAGAAAAGCTTTATCATGATTTTGATGAATCCCTATTAGATATCTTGTTGATTATTTTTATATTCAACTCAATGTATAACTTCAGATATAATCATTTCAAAGTTTACCTGACAAACATCCTCTACTCTACTGCCGGGTGTAGCTGATAGTGCAAGAACTCGAAAGCAAACGTTTTTTGTACGTAAAAGGCGGAGACTCTGAAATTATGAGAAACCTTATGTGATCAACATTCTATTCCTGCTACTCTGATGTTCAATAAGTCAATATTGTCCACTCAGATATTTCTATGATTCAGTCAATGAACATACCTCGCAATAGGCATGTTTTCCCATAGCCTTATGAGCTTCATCTATAACTACACATCTAACCAAGTCACCAGGTGCTATCTGCTTATCCAAATCGTTTTGAAATACTTGAGGAGTTGCAAATATTACTCGTTTAGTAAACCATGCTATTTGTCGATTCTTTGGGTTCATTGAGCCTTTAACAGCATAAATGGTGTGGTCAGAATTGTTGACATGGTACAGATAGCTATTCTATCAAAATTCATTACAGATTTACTGCATTACCTGTAAGCTCAATTGTGTCAGAACTAGGGATTCCCATAATATCATGGCATGCAGATATTTGTTGAGACACGAGCGGCTTAGTAGGAGCCAGAAAGACTATTTTTCCTCTTGGGTACCATCTCCAAAAATTATACATCACCACAGCAGCAATGAAAGTTTTACCGAGTCCTGAAACAAAAACCAATGAAGATTCAGCTACCAAGTTAAATCAAGATGCTTATCGAATTTCATGATAAGATCAAGATCTTTATCATGTTTTCAAGCCATTAAACGACGTTTCGCTACAATTTACATTGATGGTATTAACATAGTACCACTGTGACATGGGCATTGATTTTGGATTCAATCAAAAGTAAATAAAGTTATGTCAAAACATGTAATTACCAGTCGGTAGACAAACGAGGGTGTTATTAAATAGCGCATTTTGCGTTATGCTATATTGGTACTCTCGCAATGGATAATTCAGTGGATAAATCCAATTTATGCCAGCGGACAAATCGAATCCCTTTGTGTCAGGATCTGAAGAAATTCGCAGACCTTCCTGTGACAGTTCCATTTTCACATCAACTGTATCTAGTATACTCAACGCTGTAAAGAGGCTCATAGATAATTTCGCATTGATTCCAGGCATTCATATCCAATTATCGGACAACTCACTTTTCGGAATAACTTGCAAACATAATCATCACGGTATTTTTTTTTTTAGAGTAATATCCTTCTGAACTCGTTTCATTTTTTCAGGTTATATGATCACACTCTCAACCCATTTGTCGCAAATTTTGAAGCCAGTAGTAGCGGCGTTCACAGCATATTAAAAGTTTGGATTCGTAGTAGCACCTAACCTCTCTTTAACGAGGTCCGTCTTCACGATGCATCAATGTTAGTTATGCGGTTTCCATAAAAACTGATCCGACAATTGTGCTTCAAATATTATTACTGACTTCAAGTGTTGTCACTAAAAGTTTGATAATTGCTTCAAAACAAATATTTTAGGCTTCTCCAAAAATGGACTTGGCACAGATAAGAAATGTTAGTATCTTCTGTCAAAATTTTTCATAAAATCAACACTGTGAATAACTCGGTTCCTCGGTTCCTCGATCAAGCAGATCTTGAGTGATTGCTTTTATTATTTGTTTGCAGTTTAAAGACTTCCTCTTGTTGTACAATCAAATTTCTGACACGTGCTTCAGGCGATGCACAAACACATTCAATTCTAGAGATATTAGCTTGGACGAGGTGAGATCAACAAAGATTCACTTGGTTTGATATTGTATCTCTCTTAAGTCATCTCATACAAAGATTTTTTCGTAGGAAGCTTGCATAAGTAATTGCGTACAAAAACATATTAACGCCAACCACAAAATAATGGAAGTATATGTGCAAGTACAACCAATTTTAGTCAATAAAAGAATAAAGGAAATGAATGCTGCAGCAGAGGCACAGCAACAGCAATTGCAGCAAGACACGCAAGTTCCAGAAACAAGTCAAAGTTTGTGACAAAATCTTCCAGCTGTATGATACAGATTTCATTAGTTAATTACATTGTAAATATTTCAAATACAAACTGTTGAGATTGATATGTTCAGTTATTGAATTTTTCTCATAATTATTCACGTAAACTTCCTGAATATCTAACTAGCTCTTTAGACATGGAAAAAAATTTTTGAAAAGTATATTGAAAAATTAGTCTGTGACAATTCTTCTTCAGGAATTGATTCGTTTATTTGGATAACATGTCTTGTCATAAATACATAAGCATTAGTTTATTGATGAGAACGTGTATGCACAGGTATACTATATGTATGTTCTCCAAATATTATTGTGAGGTTCTCACAATCCTGATTTTTAAACATATTTGTATTGCCCCCAAACGTTTTATATTGCAACAACTTATTTTGCTTGCCACAAATGATAGGAGAAAATAATCGAGACATACGAGATGCATTTTAACTAAGCATTTTAATTAAACAGTAGTTGCACCACAGTAAAACATCCAGCCAATCTTATGTGATTAATATAATTACACTTATTTTTGACTTTTATTTTTTAATACAGATAAATCGTGTCATATTAAAGTTATAATTCACATCTTAATGTTCTACAAACACTGGTGTAAAAACTTTGCAAACTTCAATGCCTGCATTATGATAGTAATGTTCTTGTCACTGAAATCAACAAACTTCAAACTATACATAGTCCGACTACTATGCCTGTATTATGTGAGATCTGTAATATAATAATCCATACTTATGCTAGAAAGGTTCAGGGTTAGCGGCATGCCATCTATGATCCACTCCATACAGCAGAGATGATTTGATGAAAATAATGAATAAATTCGCTTTGATAATTAGGTAAGTTATTTCTTTGATATATCTTGAATTGCTAGTGCTCGAACATTTGGTTTCCATATTTCCTAAGGATTGTGTTACCATTCCGTAAACGAGTGACGAGCCATTTATAAGCTCTTTGTTTTTAATAGCGCGGACAATAAGTTGTGTTTGTCGATTCTCTATCATCTAATATGGCAACTGATCGTATAGCAATTTTATGAAGTACCTAATCTGAACAATAAATGCAGTATCATAATTTTGTCTTGTTAATCTCTCTACTGATGGTATTAGAATTCAAATTGAGTAACATTTAGTTTTTCATCGGAATACCGGACTGTCTTGGCACTCCTAATACGATGCAAATAAATAATTCTAAGGTCAACAAAATATAAGTTATTTTACACAGCACTCTTATAGTTAATGGGAAATATAATAAATAATTATCACTAAATAGTATTTTAAAAATCACAGAAGTTATAACGAAATGATTTGTTACGACACATTTTTAAGCGAGATTATTATTTCTTACTCAGAATATATTCGAGTATATTTTGTACTTGTATTATCCATTCATATTATCTGGACGACAATTTATAGATACCTACGCATGCATTCATTTTTTTACAGGTAATGAATTTGATTTATATTATTCAAGTTATTTATTTTCTAATACGATGACTTTTTTCCTCCAGCTATGGCCGTACGAAAGTAATAATTATTCTTATGTCTTTGCCAGTAAAATATCAATCACGGCTACATATCATTATGATGAAGAAATAATAGTCCCTATTTGAACTATGATCAGTGCCATATGAGTGCTGTAGTAGAAATATATTTCTTTTTAGCAAACAAGACAACTGTAAGAAAGATGAGAATATAAGTATAATCAACGGTATCAAAGTTCTCTACTCATACGCAATAATCTGACTTGCATTGTTCTAATTATTCTTTGCCTGCATTTTATCATCTACTTCAGTAACTACAATATACATTGTATACTAGGGTATAGTGACTAGGCCCGATTTCAACATACAATTTTCAAATCTATAAACAGTTCTATCTAAAGTATCAGCGTAAGTATTTTTATTTTCTGAGTCAAAAGGATAAACCATGTTGATCTACATAGCTAATTGAAAGTGGAAATTCTGTGTGCCATACACACGATGCTCTCAGGACTTACATTAAGTAAATGGTCCAATTTTCTTATCGCCTATTGACCGAAACTCAGGATAGTTGAAAAAAATATCCTAACGTTTGCTCCTGGCTTTGGCGGTTCAGAGTTCTCTGGAAAACTCTTACGTTTGTTTACACTCGATATATCTTTCACGCGAGTACAATAGACATAAAATAAATATTCCAAATGGAAATGTATACATTGATTATTCATTAAGTTAATATCGATTACTATTGTCATTTCTTGAGATATGCCAGCCCCAGAAAGAAGTCATCAAACCCAGATTAAACCTATGTTGACTACAATTGCTGGTCATTCAATGTCAAGAATTTAATTGTTTCCATCAAGTGCCTTATCATCTTGATAAAAATCATGATAATCTTAGAAAATTCTCAAAAGTGTACGTCGGATATGACTGCATACCTAGCCAAATATCGCAATTGTGTCTTGTCTTTCCAAGATCCAATAGTTCAAACGACAATACCTAGGATACAGATATGACCATAACGTTCTAACAGTTCACAGGGCGAATGGATACCAATTTTGGTGAAAATTCCATAAACAGATTAGTATTTTAACTTAGAACAAAGCATTATATCTACCAAAAATCATCAGACTCACTCAGCTTAATGAAGATCTCATATTCTTGTTCTGCAAATCTAGCATGAGGACGTCATTGTATTGGCGTGGCACAGATTTTAATTTACTTGACTGACGTGGCAAGTGGAAACATACCTCTACATCCGGCACGCAGAATGCTGGTGTAGATGTTTCATTTCTAGGCATTAATGACTGGACATTTTCATGGCTGAAAACACAAATCATTAAAAACTATATGAATGTAGGAAGAAGAAAACATGCTTCAACTTTATCAGAATTTACAGTTTTGAAAATGGGACTGTAAGATATAGTTTAGATAGTATCAACAGACAATTTACACATCAATTAATAAGTCTGGTTTACAATCGACCTGTCATATTTGCCTTAAGGATTTTGTAATCCGATCAAACCAGCGTTAACTAGGGCATCATATGTCTTGCTATTCCACTTGATTACTTGACAATAAGAGATCAATACAATAAAATGATAGATTTTTAACATGAATTACAACATACAGCATTTCTATTGTTCTAGCCAGGACGGTAGGGAGGAGTTTGGCGATTTAACTTTGATGTTAAACTGCTTCAATGTAGCCTCCAATGCTGTGTGGTTCCCGGAAAAATAGGCTGACACAGCATTATGAAACAGAAGCAGCTGCTTATGCATTACTTTGATCTAAAATCAGATAACGAATAAAAATTGATAATTGATGCTGAAGATGATAAAAAAAAGTGTTTCAATGGTAATTTGTCCATTTATATGTATATGAACATAGAAACTGAAATTTTTCATACCCTATTCTCATCCAAAAACTTAAGTTTTATTGAAACGTCAGATCGAAGTTTTTCAAAATTTTGTTTATGTTGTTCATAACTGGCTTGAGCTTCTTCCACTCTAGATGCGCTACTAGCATCTGTTTTCGCAGCTTGCGCCAAAGCTTCTAGATCAGTTCTGTAAGCGTCATATTCTATTCTGTTGAAATTGAATGACAATTAATCACTTCGTATTAAATACAGTTCCACCAGATCAGATACTCAAAGCGTTGAATAATTACCTAGCGGTTTCATACTGACGGACAGTCAACAGTGTATCCTCAATAGTCTTGTTACAGAGAGTGTTAACAGACGAGACAAAGAAGTTTAAGGCCCCCAAAAGTGTTTCCCCATTTTTAGTAAGGTTACGCTGTGTTTCTGAATTGTACAGAAATTCTTCTTGCAATTCAGGCGATTTCTGTGCCAATTCTGAAAATGCTTCTCCCAGCGCATGCTGAGTCTGCACCACATGATGAAAGTGGGATGCCAGGGCTCTGGATAGCCGTAATACGTTACAATATTTCCGCTGTGTGTCTCTCAAAAGTTCAATCTGAGCCTCAAGCTCTGCAATGTAATTAGTCAATAATTTTAATCATACCAGTCTTATGGATAGTACGTAATTCTGTTGGGTAGCAAAAACGGAAGTCACAAGATTTGCAATAACATGTGAGATTTTCTTACCAGAATCTACAGTGCGTGACGTTTTACCAAGCTTTTCATACATCAGTTGCTTGGTACATTTATACGTGGAAATGCTCCAGTTCCTAATACTTTCAATCTTGCTTTGAGCAGAACGCATTGTCTGAGCATCGCCATTTGAAAGTGGTGTATTTGGGGTTGTCACAGTTGCTGCCGACGGAAAATATCGAATTATTGAATATTTATTTAGATGAATTATATGACGATTAGAAAATAAACAAACTTGATACAATTCATTGCCTAACCATTCTGTGATGTTGGACTGCCAGCAGGTAGATTCATAGTAGCAGGTCTCGATGGTCCGCTACTGTGATTGTTAGGATTGTGCGGTGGTGGTGTTCCAGTATGTACTGCATTTTCGCTCTCATTTAAGGATGGAGCATCCTTGAGCATTTCGTGTATGCTACGTTCCATTCCGCTTGGTGCTACAACAGTCTGTGACATCTCACCTTAGCAGGGTGGAAATAGTACTCGTTATTGATGAGGATTGAAAAACAAATTCATGTAGTTCATTATTTTGTTGAGTACGTTTTTCAAATTTCGTTCTATCCAAATTCAATCTTCAAAAGCAAGAGAGAGCAATGGAATTTAAGGGTTAATATCATATTTTCTGTGATCCCTTGAGATTTTTATATTGATTTGATAGACCATCAAGTTACAAATACAGCTTATCATTTAGGAAAATCTGGTAATCATTTGTAGATCCAATACAGCTATTTATCGGATGGTTTTTTTTGATGAACACGTAATTTATTGTTGTCAAATTATAACCTACTGGTGTACATCCTGAGTATCATACTACTTGTTTTAAGACCCCTGAAAACAGTGTGTTTTCTAATTTCTTGCATCCACGCATGCATTCGAACAAACAGTTTTTAGTTTTGCACAAAAGTAAAATAAAAAATGATGCAAAGCATTATGTTCCGGATATTCTTATGATTTGATTCCACTGTAAATAACTCAAAAAGAAAACGTTTAGACCACTGTTATTTGTAAACAAAGGTATTAGATGGTACGTTATCTAATCGATCAAGAGTATGTATCAGCTGGAAAGTTGAATGGAACTTAATTTTGCTAATATCTGACAAATTGTAGTTGAAATTAGGCACAGCAGCAGAATGAATCTCATAACTAGTCATAAGCAAGGTGATTTTACAAAACAGATATACCCTCGGAAAGCGAAAGAGCAATTATCAGAATGCTTACAAGAGAATCCGAGATAGTGCCTAGAAGCATTATTGTTGCAGCAGTTCTGAGATTTAATTATTATATGATTACTAAAACAGGACGTATATCACTTAAACAGATGACATACTGATGATATAAAGTAAACGATAAAATTTTTTTGAGCTGAACATAATATCTATACATTTTATATTATATGATGCAGGCTTACATACACCAAATGTTAATATTTATAGTATTAGACAAGTAGATGTGAGCATTTAAACAATACGTGAATCCAAGTGATTTTCATCAATTAAGCACATTTGGTAACACGTACAAGTATAAATATATACGTCGGAAAGTAATGTATTGTTAATCGTGTACGAATTATAGTCGATTATTGATAACAACTCACCGCTGAACCGTGCTCGCTGTTATCGACGAGTTTTTACTGATTTCGATACTTTTATCATATACATCCAGTTGTGGTTACAATTCGGGTGAACAATTGTTATGACGTCATTGTAAAAAGTCAAAAGGGGCGTAATGCACTTGTCATTTCACACTTGCAGAGAAATTCGTCACTTCGATTTTTTTCGATTAAATCTGTTATAAATATCCGGTGTCAGACAAGAAAAAACATTGTACTTGATAATAAATGGTCACAAATTATTTTCGACTTTTATTGGAGTTCGTGGACACCAACGAATTCAGAGCTACAGTGGGCACTTCACGAAAACCTGCCTTGAACGTACATACGTACGCACCAAACAAGCTGTCATGGAATTTACACATGCATGCTAAAATAGTGGTTGACTTCATGGCTGTGGTGAAAACTACCTCAATGAAGTTGGCCGAAGAAAATTAATGTGTGAACCAACTAGGCGGAAGAGAATTCTTCGTTAACGTTTTTAATTACGACGTTGAATAGCGGTAAAAGTCAGGTGGTCACAAGTTTAAAAATATGAATTCGGAGAGGGATTTGGACTCTGAAGACGAAATAGAGACAAAAAAAGTTCGATATTCGTCACCCGCTTGTGATCGAAGCAGCGAAAAATATCCTAACGAAGAATTAAGAGGTTTAGTTAAAGGTGAACATCTATCTTGATGATTCTACATACATACTATTAAAATTTTTCGATGAAATTATCAGTATTTAGAAACAAACAATATCATGGATGTTACTTTCTCATCAGGTGTAAGTGCAAATTATCTTATGAATGAAGAGAATTTTCTCTCAACTGGGTGTCCACATCTTGATGTGATTTTGAAAGGTGGTTTTCCTAATAGAGGAGTCACACAAATTTATGGTACAGCTGGTACTGGAAAAACTCAAATTGCTCTGCAACTCTGCTTGACCGTGCAGCTTCCAATTTCAGTGGGTGGTTATGATGCTGGTATAAATATAATACGTCTTTCCTTTCATAATACATTTGCTTCGGAACTCGTATCCATCAAAGAACTTACTTTCGTTTACACATAATAATGGACAATCAAAAAAAAAACATCTGTATAGATAATTCAGATAAATGCCATTTCAGGAGCAATCTACATATCTACTGAGGGAACATTTCCAAGCAAGCGACTACAGGATCTACTTCGATATTCGAAGTTAGCTGCACAATTCAACATCACTGCAAATAATATATTTGTCGAAAGAGTGATCGAATCAGTAAGCACTCTTGGATTCAAAATAAGTTTTAGTAGGAATTCTGCAGTTATTGAAAATATTTTTATTGCTCATCTATTTTTATATTATTTCTTCAGTCTGAACTGGAGAAATGTCTTCTTCAAAGAATTCCGTATTTAATGGCATGTCGCAAAATAGGATTATTGGTATTAGACTCGATTGCTGCACCATACAGAGGTGAATATTCTACCACAGAACTGAAGAACAGAGGAAAAGACTTATGGAATATTTCACGTCAATTACATACATTAGCTAGGCAGTATAATCTCACCGTTGTTTGTGTTAATCAGGTCAGTTAAGTTCAATCATAATTGAGTTATCATAGTAATATGTATATAATTTATTTTTGTATAAGCATGAGAGGCTTTTAGTCACCCATTTATACAAGTATCGTGTTTTTAGATTTAGTTTGCCTCTAATATCATGTTCCCGGGACATTTATTTACAGGTGTCTGCAGTAGTTTCACCTAGCAAATATGAAGCTATTTACGTTGACGAAAGGCCAGCGCTTGGTATAATATGGGCTAACATGATCACTAATAATTTTTATCTTTGCAGAAATGATACTCACAGATATTTCCATGTTATGCAGTCATCATATTTGGGTCGCAGTAGTATTGAATATAAAATTACTAATTCAGGTGTTATGGGGGTTGCATAACATTCGCGACACAGTTTTTCCAGTTTTTGGCAATAAAATATAAAAAGATAATTCAAAAACTATCTAATTCACCCCTTACTTGATTATTATCCGTCAGAGTATATATATACTTTAGACCTTAGTTTCTGTTGGCTTGGCTAATGCTTGTCCATTTCAAAAATGATTGCAATAATTGTGAGATGTAGTCAGGGGTGGATGTAGTGCACAATTGTGATGTGATTGACAATATGTCAGCACAGATTTAATGTGAGTTTGTCAATAGCTGTAAATGCACTATCATTCAACACTTGCAATGAGTTTGTGGGTACCCACTGATTAACGGGCTCTGAACTCTCGAATGGATCTGGTGCGATGACGTCTAGATTTTCCACTTGATTTTGTAGTATTAGTCTAAAATGATAAAGAGTAAAGTAGTATCAATACTCTGACAAAAGACTAAATATTAATTATATTGTAGCTCACAGTTCAAATTGGATGAATTGAATTGATGAAAAAAATTTTCTCTACTATGAACAAAATATAATTATTTTGCCTATATGAGTGAAGAAATGTTCTGTGCGGTTCTGTGTCCTGTCTCTCACTGTACGTATAATCTCCAATGATGGTATGACCTATGTGTGAACAGTGTACTCGCAACTGATGTCGACGACCAGTCTTGGGGCAAAGCAGTACTTTGGTCGCTGGCTTCCCATTTCTAGTACCTCTTTCAAGTACCAACAGTGCTGTGTAGGAATTTCGGGGTCTTTCGCAAAAGGCACTACCTCCTGTACACATTTTATGATTTCCGTTCTTCTCACGTACATCATCTCCTATTTCACAAAATACAATGAGATTTAAAAACTCTATGACACAAAGTCAATCCTATGTATAACAACCTTTTCTTTCCCTTTAGAAATTCTGACCAACGTTTATAAGAACAAATCCTACCAACAATGGATCTACTTACCCATGATGTACTTTGGGTTTATGCTAGTGAATATTTGTTATTAGATATCTGCTTCATATTATTGAAAAAGCTTACAGTGGAGTTCATTTGAGTCTCATTTGAGTTTGAATTACAATAAAAGTTCGGTACTAACCAATTGGTTCTGAAATGATAACGTGTCTCTTATTAATGTGACCATGAACTAGGGCTAGATAATATTTCTTTGCCTTTCTTTTTTCAAAGGCATTTGTGGCAGCCTTAGCAGCATATTTGTTTAGAGCCAAACAAATGACTCCACTCGTGGCATAGTCCAGGCGGTGAACAAAATGAAACTCATGGCGCAATTCTGGGTTCACTAGTTCAGGAAATATGGCTTGTACTTCCTTTTGTAAAGTTGTCTGTAAGTAGACAATACTACATGAAATAATCATAGCTTTACAAATTACTCAATTTCTATCAAATTCATTACTTTCAATTCAGGATTATTACTGTTTATGACCAAGTCATAAGGCTTGTTTACAACCAGAAAATTATTGCTTCGATATAGAACATTGACAGTATTGTCCTTATTCTTCTCCATTGTGTATCTATTGGTTGGAAATTTTTTTCTAAAATAGCACAGTCAAATATCCATAAACATCAATAGTAATCCGTTTGCAGCAGTGAATTCATTTCCTTTGTCCTTACACACATGTTCTTCTCATAGACATGCTTTTATTTGAACTCAACCAAAACCCTGCACCTGAAGTATGGGTTCGGATAGCCAAGGCACTTGTATTAAACTGAAATATCGATTTGCAACTGAATTTTATTAAAACTCTTCCCTCATTCCGGATTAACGTTTGAACATGTTCGATTAATTTAAAAGCCGAAAATATATCTAGTTCGTTACTAAAATAACGATTTGAATCATTACCCTTGCAATGAATTTCTTTTTCATAGTCGGAAATGGGTTGGCAGTACTGGCATTCTTGTAACGAGAAATCCGTTTGAAAGTGATGTGCACGGGGAGGCGGCGGTGCTTACTGCGAGTTCTGTGGTATTTTGGATCAGTTTTTTAAGAAGAAAGTATTGGCTTATATTATACGGAACGGCGCAACTGGGAAAAGGAATTCGCAATATTGCGGAATCATGTTCCACGATAAAAAGAGTGTCGATCGCCACGTACAGGAAGTATTTCGGAAGCTGAAAGAGGAAAATGAGGTATGAGGTTAATAACGTGCTAAAATTACTGCCGACGCCGTGTCGTCCCATGCCCATACAATGTGGATGGTCCCGCCAGAAGTCATCTTCATGTTCTCTTTCCTAGCGGCAATACTGCTGAATCCCCGCATTCTCCTAATTCTGCAACTAACTGAGCCATTTTTTATTTATTTTTAGCTATCGACTTATACAATGTCACATGTTTATGTCTTATTATAATCTCCGAAGGCCTTGACTCGGAACCACACACAAATATAGTAAATGCATAACCTATATATTCCCTTTAATGCCGCGTCAAAATGCCCAAGATTGGGTCTTGGTAATTTGCACAATTCAAAAAATGCTACTTCTGATCATTCTGACAAAATGATGACGTACGTAATAATAAATAAAAGTTGAATGCCGATCTCAATTTAAGGTAGAAAGAATCCATGCAAGATCGCTCAACGTATCAATTTAAAGCACATTATATTTTCTCGAGTAGAAAGTCCTGCACAGCGAATTTTCTGGAACAATGTCCGTTTGTTATTTAATCCGAATTTTCCCTAACTTATTCATCTCAATTGGTTTCTGGTATAAAATCTTTATTGTTAAACACAAGCTGACATAACAAAGGTTCTTTGTTTGTTGAACTGTTGGTAAACTAAAAAAGATTCATACCGAATTTCAGAGAAATTTAAGAAGTTACAATATTGCCAAACTTTATTACCAAGTGGGTGATTATGAGGCAGCCAGGAGATACGTGTCCAGTTATTTAGAAATACGAGAGGATTCCGCTGGCGCACACAAACTCTTGGGTCAAACTCTTGAAGCCTTAGACCAAAAAGAAGCTGCTCTAGCAGAGTACAAATGTTCCCTTGAAATTGAGGGTCGACAGGACGACCTTGTATTGAAAGGTAATTTTATTCCTTGCGACCAACCAATAAATGATATTTTCTGTAATGTTAGGTGTTAATAATTTATACCAGAATTCTTAGAAAAAAATTATGTTTCAACTTTGGTTTATTATTCCTGATCTTACTAAAAGGTTTGCCCTGACCAGATTAAATGTATGACGGATGTTTGTCAAACTAGAAAAAAAATTTAAAAGCCTTCTGTTTTTGAGAAACATGCCAAGTTCAACTACGTTACACAAAGTCAAATTACTGCTGCGTATACCACAAATGTTATGATTTTCTTGGTATCAAAACATCCAGTTCATAGCTGTTATTTGTTATGAAATAGTCTGCGAGCTTTTGGCTGATATCAATGTGGGCATGGATGTGAGCCGAGCGAGGTACTGGCTGGAGCGAGCTGACAGACAATTTGGACACCACCCCATTATATTTCAGCTCAAAGAAAAACTTTTGACTGCTGATAGACCTAATGATAATGCCGAGGACCTTGAAGCTCTCATAGCATGTGAGTAAATCTGTTGTTTGATATTATGTAACTTGAATGAAATTTTTTTTCCAAATCGATTCATGATATTTTGAAGCAGAATCAACATAAGTACCTAATTATTGTAGCCGAATTAGCTGTCAGACCAATGGATGTAACGTTGCGTGTCAAATTGTTGCGCCACTATATGGAAAAAAACAGACTAGAAGATGCATATAAACATGCTGTGGATGTGGAAGCCACCTATGCCTTTAGAGACAATATTGTGTGGTATCAGGCCATCTGTGAGATGCTTGCAAAGTGCAAAGACAGTAAGCGTTCTGATTGGGCATTTTGGGTTCTGTATGTTTCTGCTTTGGAACGGTTCGCAGCTCTTTCCCTCAAAGAGCAGGGGGATGGGCCGAAGAAAACTGTTCCTGAAGCTGCACAAGCTGTACTGAAGTTAGTAAAATGACGATTACATCCTTGCAAAAAAATATCTAACTGTCATGCAACATCAAGTAAAAACAGTATATCTCCTGATCTCTAAAAACATTAATTTCCATTGATACAATGTGTTTTTACAGTTTTGACCAAAGCTTGACAGAGGCAGAACTTCACAAACAATATTCAGATGATCCAACATTTGCCGAGCATCTATTTGCCCATGCGTGGGGTCAACTCCACTTACACTTGGCATGTTTGTTGCTCCGAAAAACTAAACGGGAACAGGGTAGTTGGAGCGAAGCAGGTCGCCTATGTTCACCACTCTTGCTGTGTGCTCTACATGCAAATCCTCCTGATCCTACAGCACTCTGGGCTGCAAGACTCAAGGATCATCGTAGAGCTCAAGTCAATCTGTGGTATAGGGAGGCATCGTACAGGTGCAGTCAAGCGGGTGAGTCAAATTCACTCTAAACTGAAAAAGAAATTTAGTTTTTCTGGCTAGTTATACTGGTACACGCTCTAGTGTTTCTAGTGTTGGGACACAGGACATCAAAGTGTCATGAGTTCCCTACGCTTTCTATTGCGGGAACGGATTGTTTAACAAAGGGTACCAGTTGAACAGCTATACTACATACCCAGTGGCACACTCAGTGCATACTAGCTGATACAAACTCTAAATTCAGCACTCAGAAAAGTTCAATAATTTAATAATAATACAACTACGGTTTAAATTTTAAGGACACGTACTTCAGGACTACGCGAGGGAGGATACAAAAAGATTCCTTGACAAAATTGATAAATTTTGCACAGGAACTTGGAGGGTGCGTGTTTACCAGGTAAGCAGATTATTCATTTATCTTCGTGTGTTCAATTGAAGATATTTTCAGGTAATTGATTACACAACAAATCATTGTTAAGGCCATTATCATGTCTTTCTGGATTTATAATTGAAGAAATTTACTTGACACTTTTGTAATTGCAGAGGATATTTGTTAGCCGAGTTCAACAGAATTTGATGAAAACATCATACTTTGCTCATCATCCTGCATCCAATCCTCCACTCAGATTGTGTACACATAACGAATTGAAACACCATGACGAAGGTGCATATATTGAAGTATATAAGTATGAAGTAAATTGAAGTATATGAAACTTAGTGTTAAAAAATACCCGTTGTCAATATCAAACGAGTTACTCTATTTTATTTAGAGCAGAATTTGAAAAGGAATTGAATGTTTCATTTTAGTGATGACGAATTCATGTGTTACAGTCTCTGAAGAAGTTTGGCCAGCTTCCTTACACTATCAAGTTTGGTTAGGTGTTAAAAGTCGACCACATCATAGTCAACGGAATATCTCCAATGGTCCTCATCCACATCAATATTCGCACGTATTTCCTGAGCTGCAGTTTTCTGTCTACAATCTGAATCATGCAGCTGCCGATAGTCTGAGTCGTTTGGATATCGATGCTTTTTTGAATGCAGCAGGTCAGTAACTTAGTCATTAAGTAGTCTCTGGCAGTGGGATGAAAATGTGGCGGTTAGTAGAATGTGTGGCATATACGTATATATCCTTTATTCTTATTTGCAACTCAATTCTGAAATCTTGGCACTAACAATATAAAGTCCAGTTAATAATATGACTATCCCTCTTGTAACAATGATGAGTCAAATTCAGACTACGCTATATCAAACTGTAATGAAAAGAACCGAATGTGAAATCACTTTTACTTCCCACACAAAATTATTAAGAACTGTTTCACTATATTATTTTTCATTTCTATGATAATTTATTGACGCACATTTAGAATTCACAATTAGTTTATCAGTAAATTGAACTAAAGGTCAATAATGCTACATATTCATAATATTTCCGTCATCTCATATGAAAGAGCTTTTTAATCTAATTTTTTTTTAAATATCAAAAGTCGACTCATGTGAACATGGTGAAAATATTGAACGCATTCGAATTTTGATTGTATTATTTTTGTGGAAACGCATGGTTGTATGTGTATGTATGTGTATGATTGTGTGACAGTTTTGTGCGCCTCTGTCGTTATGGAGGAACAACAGCGGAGTGGGTTCTTCAGTCCTGACAGGCTGCCAACTCTACCAGCTGACATCACCAACACACTTTGTAGCAGTGCTCAAGAGAAGTGGTGGGTATTATAAATGTTTCTACATCCAGCCGATTTCCCGCATATTGAGACGACGTTTTATAGCTTTACTTGAACGAATCTTCCTACAACTTATCATAAGCATCCGTTGGATCATACACGAAAGAGATTGTACCACTTGTGTTTTTAATTTTGACAATTTTACAATCAACATTCACTGATTGTTGTTTCAAAGTTTTTTGAGTCTCAGTTTAGTTGTATATAAGATTCACGTAACGAAGTTCATAGTTGCGAGCATATATAAAAGTAGCTATTAAAAATGATCAGATTTGTTATTTTATCAATTTTCAGTCAACAGAATGTATTACAGTATTTATTAATATCTAGAATACTAATATTTGCCACCTATTACGACGTCGCAATTAATACGATTGGATTTAATTGAACTCTATTCAACTCTACATACAAAATTTCAACCTTCATGGGTAATAACAGGTGGACAGCAGCCTACAAGATGTATCGTGAACAGGAGGGTCTTGGTAGTGAGATAGGAGAGATAAGACAAATTCTGCAACGTGGTCTGGAAGTTATTCGTTGTATAGACAATCATGGGTTACATCCTTGTCTTTTGGTTCATCTGGCACGTATATTCCAACACAGGGTGCGTATTTGTCTACATCAAAGAGCACCGTTTGAGAAATTTCTCACATTCAAGGCTTTTATGAAATTTTTATGTGGATCATTTTAGGTCAAAGTAACAAAAGAGAAAAATGAAGAGCACAGCAACATACCAGCACTTGAAGCTCGTAGTGAGCTTTATTGGTCTGCTGCTGTTCCTCTTCTGGAAAGGCTTCTGAATAATCAAGCAATCCGCAGCACGGGTACCAAGTTGTTCGATTATCAAGGGTTAATATTAATTCGTCTTTACTTAATCTAGAGAATTGGAACATGAATCATTACATTGTATTTCTTCCAATAACAGAAAAGGAATGAATAATGTGGAACTAACGAATGCTCTGGATGAAGGTAGATTGCTGTTAGCTCAAAGATATCTGCGAGATAAACAATACGAACAAGCAATCGCAGCATTACAGGTGTTGAAGTGTCCAGAGGCTTCCTTCCAGCAAGGACAGGTTGGTTTCATGATAAGTCCCCATAATAATGTTGCTTGATAGTATTATATTTTAGGAAAGTATATTTTGTTCTATCATTTTTACAGATCTATCAAACACTGGCAAATGATCTTGTGAGTTCTCTACCTAGAGAAAGTTTAACATCGGAAATGCGGTCGCAACATATTATTATGTTATCAAAAGCACGAGATGCCTTTTATTTGACTCTTGATCGCTTACGCAGTCCAGTCACCAATCCAAAACATCCACTCAACTCGGAACTTTGCACACACATTGCTGGGATAGAAAATGAACTCAAACGCATTGACCCCGATTTATGGCGCAACGAACGTAAGTTTTTCACTCAGCTGAGTGTTAGTAAGTTGTGAAAAAAACGACGTATTTTACTCTGTTAAATATTCTTACATTTAACCCTCTCTGAATGCATTCGCAGTGAATCGGAACGAGTGCGATGAAATATCTGACGAGAGTTATTCGTCTGCGCACAGTACAGAACATCCAGTTATAAATACTTCTTTTGGTAATACTACACACAAATTAAATACACCTCAGAGAGGTACCCACCGCACACCAAACCAGTCCAGTACACCTTGCAGGCCCCAACATCAAGATATTATAGATTTGTCACGTCAACGAACTGTAAGTTATAGTTTTAAAACAGTTTGAGGTTTATACTTTGATCCAACCAATTTGACGATTCCCATATGATGTTACTGAAAATATCGCACGTTTTTTAAGTCTCCAATACTCATTGATTTTCATTACAATTTAGGAAGCAAGACCAAGTCCTGAGCGGCTCGATGCCCAAATTCGTCAGCTGATACACTCGAGAGATAATGTAATCCAAACAATAATGGATCAAAACAAAGCTCTTCTTGAAACGAACCAGGTTGTAGTGAAACAGTTGGAAGAGTTGAAAAAAGAAGTGGCGGATTTACGGAAAGAAACTCAAAAGCAACGTTCTCAAGTCCCTGTGAATCCAAGTCTTGAAGAGGACTTGTATGTACTAGGCGAAGAGGATTATGGAGATTTGAATTATGGTGCACCTCCAGCGTCCCAGCCCCCAGGCCCAGCTTCTTCGTTCCCAGGAAATATGTTTGCGTCGGCACAAAGACACCCAGCTTATTCTACTCTCGTCTATCCTCCTGCTGCATTGCAAGGATATTATACAGGAGCGATACCATTCGCTGATCCTGCAGCACATATTCCTTCATTATATCCACCGAGTGTTTATCCGATGCCTGCCTTGTACCCTCGACCTGCTGTTGAGCCAAAAGTTGGTTCCATATCAAAAATATCTGACAATGTACTGCAACCAGGACTCTTCTCTGGCAGGTTACCAAATCAGATGCCTGACCATAGTAGTAATCCCGATCAACCATTACCACTGCAAACGCAGAGACTGGACTATTCCAAGAATGATATTAATGTCAAGGATGCACCACCTAGCAAAGCTCCTCCTGTTAACGTAGTAATTACTACCTCCGATACCCTACCGACTACTGCGCCGACTGTTCAACCAACACTGAGCGTAACTATCCCTGCTCACCACAGACTTGGTTCAGGCTCTCAGGCTGCTAACGTTCCACATAATTATCAGATCTCGATGCCTCTGCAAGCGACCATTCCAACTACTGTTAACTTACCCCCATTATCTACTACATTGACAACAACCATTCCAACAAATTTGTCTGTTACTGAAAAAAACAGTAGAAATTCGAGCATCCTGTCAACTGGTGTTGCTAATGATTCCAATGAATGGTATGTCGAGACGGAGCACGACCCAATTCCAGACTTTGTTCCTGTTGTTCCACTACCTGCTGAAATTGAAATAACAACTGGAGAGGAAGGTGAAACGATGTTGTACTGCGCAAAGGCTAAACTTTTCCGATTCGTTGATAAGGAATGGAAAGAACGAGGTGTTGGTTACGTCAAGCTGCTTCGTAATTCTGAAGGGAAAGTTCGTCTACTTATGCGCAGAGATCAAGTATTGAAAATTTGTGCTAATCACTTGCTACGACCTGATATGGAGCTTTCTAAAATGCCAAACAACAATAAAGCACTGATATGGGTTGCTAACGACTTTGCTGATGAAGAGGTTAAACTAGAAAAATTATGTATCAAATTCAAGACTGAAGATGAAGCTGCCAACTTCAAGCTTTGCTTCGATAAAGCTAAAGCTAGTCTACCAACGTCTGTTGAAAATATTGTAGAGGCAGGCAGCAAGACTGACAACAAATCTAACAATTCGGAAGTTGCTCCGGTAGTAAGTGCAACAAAAGAAGTTGCGAATATCCCAGTTGTTGTCGGGGGATTTTCTTTCACAACAAAACCTATTATTCAAGAGAAACTACCGACCGATTCCGTTAAATCTTCACCAAAATCTAACGAACCACCAAAGCCGAGTCCGTTTGCTGAGTTTTCTTTCACTAAACCTGTATCAACCAGTACGTCGATTGGTGTGACAACCACAACTAGTACTGTATCTGATGGAACCAATTTTGTACCAAAAGTTCTCGATTCTAAGTCTACTGGGTTTTCGTTTGGTACCTCGAGTGGTCTGAGTACAACACAATCAGCCAGTGTCTCTGATAAAGTCAGTTTTCCACCAAAACCAATCGATGTGAAATCTACTGGATTTACGTTCGGCAAACCAAGCTTACCTGTTGCCTCAGCTACCACTGCATCTGATGGAATTAACACCGTCAATCAAGCCGTTCAACTATCATTGAAGAATTTCGATGGAACAGGATCACCTAAAAATGGTATGTCCTGATGGATTTTGATGTAATCAATAACTGTCACATACTCTATATACATGCTTCATATGTTTTTTTTTGTTTTGTTTCACCTGTTCCCACTACATACTCATGCTCAAATAATGTCCGAGAGTAGTTAAAGTACAGTGGTTCTTGTATTTCAAAGAGATAAAGGAATGAATAATCAGTTTCGAATGCAATAACTTGCGAATGTTTGCTTGTGTTTTATAGGTAGTACATCAATTGCACTATTTCCCTCTCGAATGCCGTTGAGGCGTCCTCATGCCCCTGCACCGAATGTTTTGGCTGCAGCAAATATTGCTGGTATGTGAAAACGTTCACAAAGTAGTAGTGTTTTGAGTAGATCCATTTACTGTGTTTGTCCAAAATCTGCCTACTTCCATTTGCTCCTTTTTTTTTTTTTACTAACAGACAAAAACGGTCGATACCTAAATTCCTAGGATTAATTCACAATCAAACATCACCATAAAATAAAATGCGCAAATAGGCCAATGTCATCCGGCAGGACATTGTCTTATCTTGAATTTCCGCAGTGAATACCAGCCATAACTACTTTATATACTGAGTGAACTGTTGAAAATACATACGTTATAGCTTTCAAATCTACTAAAATTGATATTCTCAGATCATAAATTTTTTTGCTTGTGGTCATTGCAGTTTCATGTGTTACCTGTTTTGCCTTGCCTGCAACGCTTTGTGTTTAGTTGGTATTGTAATCCGCTCTATTACTTGTTCGCGATGTGTTTCTATCTCAATCGATGTGTTTCGGTATTATTTGCAAATTAAAATGACTCATCATTCTAACAGATTTTTTGTTTCGTTCAATCAGTAGAAACACCTGAGAAATCGAATGAAAGTTCTCTTCAGAATACTACCAAAGATGATGATAAGGTGGAAGAATTTGTCCCAACTGCTGAATTTTCTCCGGTTATTGCTCTTCCGGACATTGTAGAACTCATTACCGGTGAAGAAGGAGAAACTGTTCTTTTTGAGGAACGCGGAAAATTATTGAGATACGACACTGACTCTAAGCAATGGAAAGAACGAGGAATTGGGCTAATGAAAGTGAGAATTTGATAGTTTATTATTGTAATTTGAGTTGTTTGGTAATGCAAATAATGTAATATGAATATCAGCACATTATCTATTGTTCAGAAGGTTACGAATCATTCTAATTAATTTCCAGATCTTATTGGAACCAACTTCTGGAAAAATTCGCTTGCTGATGCGAAGGGAACAAGTTTTAAAAGTCTGCTGCAATCACACACTTTTGGCACAACTCAAATTCTCATTCATGACTGGTAACAGCAAAGCCATTAGTTGGTGCGCTCAGGATTACAGTGAAGGGGAAGTCAAACCAGAAATGTTTGCTATACGTTTCAAAACAGCTGATCAAGTGAGTTTAAAACAGTCACTGATCAGTGGTTTATGAGAAATTGAATATTGTAGTTGGGCATTTTCAATATGTATTTTTAATCAATAATGATGAAACTTTTTCCTTTTAGGCATCACAATTCCACGATGTCATAACAACCCAACAAAAGAAAATGGTGAATGATCGCATTCCGGCAACAACACAGACCAATGCAAACAACATAACAGCCCAACAGAAAGTCGATCTCAACAGACAAGAAAAGTCATTAGCTGAGATGTTCAAGCCTGCAGTTGGTTCCTGGGAATGTGAAGCCTGTTACACTAGAAATGACGCAGCGAATAATAAATGCTTGGCTTGCGAATCACCTTCACCTAATGTCGCTAAATCATCATCTCTACAAGCACCTGTAACTCTTAAACCATCGATACAAGGATCATTTGAAAGTACCACATGGAACTGTAACAACTGTGACACAAAAAATTATGCATACAACCAGAAATGCAAAGCTTGTGGTAATGACTCACCAGCAATAACTACTCAAACTGAGGTTTCGCCAGACAAACTGCCACTTTCTCAGCTTTTTAAACCTGCGAGTGGATCCTGGAAATGCGAGGGTTGCTATGTTGTTAACAGTTCCTCGAATAATTATTGTGTTGCTTGCGACACACCAAAAGATCCTTCTATGCCAACTAAACCAAAAACAGTTGGATTTAATATTGTGTCTTCATCTGTGTCGTCACCATCGTTTTCATTCGGTATTACACCAACTGTACCGAAAGAGTCTACCGGTGGGTTTACGTTTGGTATGCCCAAGTCTGACGTTAAAGCTGCTGGTGATTCTACTACTCCTACTCAATTCAATTTTGGAAATCAGCCTCTCAACGGCAGTACCCCTTTCAGCTTTGATGGATCTCAGAACTTAGGAATTGTACAAAATTCTGCAAAACCCTTTACGTTTGGATCACCGGGAAAATCATTTGATTTTCATTTCCAAGCTAAATCTCCGGTAAAATCACCCGGTGGTGGTGAAACAAGCGAAGACGAAGTGGCTGAAAGTGAAGACGTTTATTTTGCTCCAGTTATTCCGTTGCCTGATAAAATTGATGTAAAGACTGGTGAAGAAAACGAAGATGTACTTTACAGTCACAGAGCAAAATTATTCAGGTATGAGGCCACTGGAAAAGAATGGAAAGAACGTGGACTGGGTGATATAAAACTTCTCAAGCATAAAGACACAGGAAAACTACGATTATTAATGAGAAGGGATCAAGTCCTTAAGTTATGCTTGAATCACGTTATTACTTCAGATATGGAGTTCACCGCAAAAGATGATAAGACCTGGCTTTGGTATGCTGCTGATTATAGCGATGGTGATATTTCTCATGAAAATTTCGCCTGTCGTTTTAAGACACCTGAAATAGCACAAGAATTTAAAACTGCCATCGAAAATTCCAAAACATCCATAGCGACTCCTTCGGAAAAGCCTATTCCAAAAACACCTTCAAAATCGCCTGTCACCATGAAGAAAAATTTGTTTAATCGTTCCACTTCATCTTCAGATGTTGAAATTGTTTATGAAGCATCGGTCACGCCTGAAGAAAAAGCTGCAGCGTTGGAACTTCAGTTGCCAGAAAACTTTTACGCCTATAAGAGAAGACCTGATTGTCCTGGGTGTAGAGGGTGCAAAAATTCAGAAACACGCTTGGCTGAAAGAAATTCAGAGGCATTTGAATCAAGTATCGAGACACTTAAGCCATTATCAAATACAAGTGCATCCGGTACCAAACCCATTATATTTGGCATTCCAAAATTGACAAATGTGTCTACTACTGAAACAACGTCGGCATTAAGTTCTGCTAGTTCAGGAGATGGAAAAGTATCATCTTTAGGTTCCACTGGAAGCAGTACACCAACATCAACCAGTTCCTCTAGCACGGTTTCTTCATCTTTTGGGGAGAAGCCAGTGAGCAATGTCTTTGGAAAAGTCAGCTCAACTACAAGCCTCTTAAATACTGGAACACTGACATCTGGTAGTGGCTTCTCAACTCAAGCCTCTATACCCTTTGGGCCTCCTTCGTCTACTAATTCAACAAATATCTTTGGAGGAACTTCGACTGCATCGTCGCTAATATTTGGCGGAAATACTCAAAAAACTGGTGGTTTTCTGTTTGGCGAAGCTTCTAGTCAAATCAATTCTGCTACTACGTCCTCTATACCAACTCCAGGATCTAATACAACCAGCGGTATTATATTTTCTTTCGGTGGTACAAATGATAAGAAAACAGATTCTGGATCTGACATAAAAGCACTTGAAGATCAAGCGAGCAAAATTTGCACTCCTGCGCGTCTCACTGCTGTAACAACTGCATCTATATTCAGTGGAACAAAATCATCTGCGCCAATCTTTGGTACGCCAACGGTATTTGGTAGTACCCAAAACTCTACAAACACCACATTCACTAATATCTTTGGCGGAGCTCCAAAATCTAACGCAACAACTGTGACAAATATGACTGCTCCGGCTGATACAAGAAATACTCAAACATCGGAAGAATCCTATGCCAGATTATTGTCACCACCAAACTGCATCTCATTAGATACTCCAGTTACTGGTTCCATGGCAAATGCGAGTTCACCCCAATTTGGATCCGTGGCAAGCAAACAATCAACTTTCCTCAATAATGGTGCAACGACTGAAGCATCTTCCACTGATGTTATTGCAAATTCCATATTTGGCACTAATAGTTCAGTCACTCAAGGTCTTGGAATGTTTGGTAGTAATAAATCAATTACTCCAGTTTCTGGAGGAACGGCGAGCAAAGAATCGCCACTAGGTCAAATTGGTTCAGATTTAGTCGTGTCCGAGCAAAAAAAAGAGGATAGGTTCACTTTTTTACCAACCGAAAATGTTGCTACTTTCTCTACACTTGCGGCGAATCCACCGCAACAGCCAGCATTTCAGAAAGGTAAGTTTATTTCATACCTGCTGTCTTATTTGTGTATAATCATATTCAATGTATACTTACGTGACAAAACATACCTTTTTAGACCCTAACTTTTCATTTGCTGGGGCGGGTACTTCAGTATTTGGTTCAAAACCATCTCGGAATACAACCACTTCAAAATCATCAACTCAGCAGAATGTAGTTCCGGTAAAAAGTAAAGAACCTGATGAACAAGAGGAAGAACATGATAATGGCGAAGAACATGATCCCCATTTTGAACCAATTGTTCCACTACCTGATGCTATTGAAGTTCGTACAGGAGAAGAGGATGAAGAAAAAGGTTCGTAGATCATGGATGGAAATATTTACATAGAGAATTTTCATCAGCAGCAAATCGCCTTGATAAAATTTTAACCACATCTGTTATCATTTTAGAATTTTGCCAGCGTGCCAAACTATATAGATATGTAACTGCAACTAGGGAGTGGAAAGAAAGAGGTGTTGGTGAAATGAAATTATTACACCACCATGGCCATGGTTCTTATCGTCTATTGTTACGCAGAGAACAAGTGCATAAAGTGGTTTGTAACTTTTTGCTGACGGCTGATCAGGAATTTCATACTCTCAATAGCTCTGATAGAGCTTGGTGCTGGGCAGGCATGAATTATGCCGAGGAAAACCCTGTGCTAGAGGAATTAGCAGTTCGATTCAAAAACCCGGAGCTCGCAAAACAGTTCAAGGATGCCATTGATAAGGCTCAACAAACCTTACGAGAGAAACTGAACACCAGCCAAGGTAGTTAGTCTATTAAAACCTATAAGGCACTCAATCCAAGGACTTTGAACATTTATTGCTTCAACCTGTATCGTATTCATAATTCTGTATGTACAATTTATATTTAACGTGCTTTATAATTGACAATCCGTACGTTTTTTTTTTTTGTTTTTTTTGTGTTTTCTATCTCTTTTTAATCATTAATCAACAATCGATAGTATGTCAAGGGGTGGTATAGAAATAATTGGTATTTAAAAATGTTCTTAGATTTTATTCTTGCTCTGTTTTACACCACTGATGTTCGGTATCAATATACCCTCTTTCATACTATCAGCTTTAAGTAATCCCATTGCTAAAAATATATTGCTTTGTGATGTACCCAGCTTTATAAGAACTAGTGTTATTTCACTCTAAATAAAAATTTGCAACACATCAACTTATCCTAATTTTCGTAATTCGCTCGAGTAGTTTTATGTATGAATTTGTCTTTTACAAACGTATTGAAATTACACCGCACACACGTTATGTAAATGATTCAAAATAATTAGATATCTAATTCGAAGATTAAATGTGGATAGTGGAGATTATTTTTCCATTTGCACTGAGCTTGCTGTTTGCTTTATGATCAGGGTCTATAGTTTATTCAAATACTATGTAATTTGAATGTGAATTACAACAGCAAATTTACCCGAAAAGTAACACCAATTTGCTACAATTCTTCCGTTCTGTATGTCAATTATATGATTGTTTCTGCGATTTAGTCTATAGGGTTGCGTTATAGAAATGATAAAGTCACGCTATTAACAATTTCATTTGCCTGGCCATAATGAGTAGATTAGCAATTCAAATACTCTAAGCTTGATCGCAAGAAGAAGAGCTAATGCGTTATTACTTGAAAGTATAGGTGAGTACCTATTATGAGTAACTATTTACATTTCGAACTGATCCAATCGACAGGTTTCCATATTTCGATTGCAAAGCAAATAGGAGCTACAGTAATGCGATATAGCTTGCGAATTTCACTAGCGCAGAGATCTTTTTTTGATTCGACTCAAGAGTTCAACCTAACATGGCTTCTTTCCTGTCAACAGTTTTAAAGTACGAAGAAACACAGGATTCACCTGAGGATGATGAACGTGATGAGGATGAAAATGAAGATGAGGAGGGAGATGACCTTTACGCAGAAGACGAGGAAGAGGAACATTCAATAATGTTCGAAAAACGGGCAACTTTGGTTGCTCAAGAAGAAGGGGATATCGCATGGAAAAATATAGGAATGGGGGATCTGAAAGTTCTTTATGATCACAACATTTTCGGTTCAAGAATTGTCCTTGAAGCTGATTCTACAAAAGAAATCGTCAGTAACACAGTAATCAGTATGCAAACGGAAATGCAGGTAATGAAAACATGGTTACTGTCGCGGTTCAGAAAGTATTCTGTCGTTATACCTTTGCATTATTTTTTGTCATACAGGAAAATGGAAAAGAGTGCACATGGTCAGCAATAGATTATGCTTTTGAACCACCTAAAAGGTGTAACCTAAAGGCCATCTTCTCATCTGTACATGTTGCACACGATTTTTTCATGGCTTTTGAAGAGGTAAGCATCCTTGAATTCTATATTTAGAGTTTAATGAATACAGCTTAAATTCAGTTTTCAACTGACAGACTTTGTTTTATAGGGCCAAGGTTTTGCTAATGAGTCAGAGATCTTAGAACCGGAGTACTACATACCCAAGGAAGAATAAAATTAAGAGAGAATAGAATTTTCGGCATTTTTTTGCAATGCTAATAGTCAATCATGAACTGAAAATACGTTTTACTCTACCATTGAATTTTTCAAGTTTATAGATTTATTTGTATGATATACCTAGTTGTTTCTTATACATTTCGAGTATCACATCATTGTTAATTTTAAGATAGGATTGAATTCTAGGATGAGGAAATTATTTGATCCATCGTTAATAGACAGGTACTGAAAAATGTGAATTTTATTTCCAATACATGAGATTTCACGATCAAATCATTCGTAAGATTATTTCAATTACTACTCTACCTATACCTTTTCTTGCTACGTTTTTAGAGTCCGTGAAAAATTACCATTATTACGGTCTATGCGATATTCGTCCTAGCTTATTGTGTTAGCTGTAAATATAACTATACGTATGTAATTAGCATAAAAGGCGATACGGGGTTTCAAAAATACTTGTATAACTTCACAGGCCTTTGGCTAAGAACTGTATGGTAAATAGATACTCAATTATAGCGTATTGTCGCTATGAGGAATCGGCATATCACCAGTCAGAGTTCTCTCAATATTTACATTCACAGAACATCACACAATAGATGTCTTCAAAATAACTGTACAACTCTATTTACAATCAATCTCGTTTTCTCGTAATATCATTACTTCTTTCCTGAATGATTAATATAAACCTGTCTATTTATTGTTAAATTCTATGAAAATTGCTATAGTAGAAATATGATACAGTGGGCTAATCTATGATATGCATTCCTGGTAGTGAATTCAAGTAAGAGATGACTGCCATAGCTACCGTTGTAGCCAAAGCAGGATCATTGGCTAGATTTACTGCATGATAAGCTACATCTTGAATTGGGAAGGATCTGATAGTTTCAAGGACTATTTTTTCAAGTTCTTTTTGCTGCTGTGGTGTAAGGTCATGTATAATTATATCAGGTACCGATCTAAACTTATCTTTTGCCATGTAGGCAGCTGTACATCCTCCAGCTGCGCCTCCTGCAAATAGAAAATATGAATACACAAAATATCTTTCAAAATTCTACATTTACTTCAACAAACTAGAATACCAATGGCTAATCCTATGGGGCCCAGAAAAAGACCTCCAACAAGCGTTGTGACTCCAGCTATAGCAGCACCTTTGAAACTTTCTTTGATTGAAACACGAACAGTTTCAAGTTCTGTGAGCTTAGAGACTGCTAGCAGCAGATTCCGTCTTTCTTGCCTCTCCATAACCTGGAAAATAATAGAAGTTCAATACATTCAACTAAAGAATAGTTTTCCAGTTTTGAAGTTACAAGTTCCTAGACAATAATATGGTATATGTTAGTCGTTAAAATGACCAGAAATTTAATCCATTTCGTGTGAGGTTATGCATGTGTTCGTTAATCTTTTCTATCCATAACATTGAATCAATGCTTGCACCGGTAGCAAGTACAAATATATACAAGTGACTCGCACTTTTACACCGTAAGTTGGGTTATCCTCCTCATCTGCTTATTCATAGAATAATTTCTTTAAAATTTGAATTTGACATACCTTGACCAGTAGTGGAGAAAATAAACTCTCAAAGGACTTGAAAAATAATTCCAATGAATGATGACAAAAATGTAATAAGTATAAGTATAATAACTATATCATTGACTAAAGACTGAATATGCACTAATAAAAATGTGATTGCACTGATGAATATGAACCTGCAGAGAAGCCCGGGGCTTCCCAAAGGAAGGGCCGTGGGTTTCGACCCGATTATCGTTTTATCACGGTCAGAGCCCTTGTAAATCGAACACTAATCTGGACTGTGGCACGAGCCGACGAGATAACGAGAGGTCATTTTAGAAATTTTGATTGAGAAAAATGAGAGATCGTTTGTCGAATTTTAATACCTCATCGGTTCTTGGCAGTGGTTCTTGCCAAACAGCGCGGTATTTGGACTTGTGACATTTTTGTTACCCATACACTATACCACAAAGAAGCTATACCACAGAAATTTCATCCCCTCTCTGGTATAAATACGTTCCACAGGTCCACGTCAGTGAAGTATTCATGCACGAAGAAGCGGATTTGCGGTGTTTCAATCCCAACATAGTTTCAACGTAGGACTTCGGCAACGACGCACGTAACATAACCTTTAGAAGAAGTTGTGTAGTACAGTATTGCAAGCGCTCTAACTTGACAATCACCCGAAATTCATATGCTAGAAAATTTTCGCAAATCATAAGATAAAAAAGGTAAGTACGTATTTATTCTACTCTGATATTTGCTAAGATATTGTATCTACCATCAACAAGATGTAAAAAACTAGGCCGAACATTGATTGTGAAACATGGATCTACTACCAGCTGTTACCCTAACAACTAGAATTATCCGATGATGTTATTGTTCTTGTTGTTCTAAGAAAGAAATGCTAATATTTTGCTTTCAGATCATTTATCCACAATGAAATTGATAGTGTTAATATGCGCTATTCTATTAGCTAAATGCGGCCTGACGTATTCTCAGGGTCAAAGAGTTGCACCAGGAGTACCGCCCCAACATTATCAACAGGTTGGTAATAACCATCGTTATTATAGTCCCTCAATTTTATTCTAGACATCACTTAAATACAACATTTATTCACCTGATTTAATTCTGAAATGTAGCCTCCTCAACCGCATCAAGTTCATCAACAGCAACAAGTTCATCAACAGCAACAAATGCACCACCAAGTTCATCAACAGCCTCCAGTTCATCAGCAACAACAACAACAGCAACAGGTAATGAGGATAGGTTTCTCAGATTTAGACGAAAATTCTTGGGTTTCACTTGATGGCATTTACTCCACATTTATAATTACTTTGATACACTTGGAGACTTTTATATTTTCAATCATCCATGAAGCAATCTGGAGATGAAACAGTTTTTTCTTGTTATAGGTATTTACTGTCACTAATGAACTGTGTTACAATCCCATTTCACTTTGAATCGTTGTCAATGAGAGATATAAGTCAGAGTTCTATGGTATTGAAAGTTTATAGAAAAAAAGTACCTACACTGTTTGTTATCTTGTTTTACTCATTTATTAATTGTGAATAGGTACAAGATAGTTTGTCTTTTCAAGTTCTAAAATATTACAGTTTCAGCAAGTACCTGTACAACAAGTCCCAGTACCACACCAACCTCCAATGCAACATGCCCCACAGCAACAACAGGCGGCACATGGACATGGTCATCATCACGGGGCACCACAGCCAGGACAAATTCTCAATGCTGCTAACATTGAACATGAGAAAGCGTAAGTATGAAATAAAAAATTGCAATGTTAATAACAATATAAGTTTGAAAATTATTTCTTACATTTAATTTTCTTCTGTTTCAAAATTCTAATGATATTATTGTTTTCTAACAGTCACATAGCAGAGCACTTAGACATACCAATGGATACCAGTAAAATGACTGACCAGGAATTACAGTTTCATTATTTCAAGATGCACGATGCTGACAACAACAACAAATTGGATGGCTGCGAACTTATAAAATCACTTATCCATTGGCACGGTATGTAGATTGATATATTTTTATATGTTTCCAATTGTTAGATCTTATGAAAAATTTGTATCTAAACAAAGGCTTTGGTTCAAGAGGTATAACGGTTTTTAAAGTGTTGTCAAGTGTTCATCACATGTTGCATGTTCAAACATCTCATCGATTATTGATTTTACATTCAACGGAGTACTAAGTATTCTTTCATTCATTGTTCATCCCATACAGAAAATTAAATTCGTTTAGTTCAGTAATTACGGCTAGCTGCGTGGTATACTTGCATTATTTGAACTAATTCTTGATTCTGACTCAATTTTAATCCGCAAAAACATCGAACGTGGATATTATTATTTTCGAATATTGGATATTTTCAATTCATTTCGTCATTTATGATCACTGTACAAGCCAATTTTCTAAGCAATTTCCAAACTAATAGTGCACGTGATCGAGCTTGTCATTCACCATTAGATATCACATGTGAATCTGTGTTTGTTGCTTAGCTACAACTACTGTTATCAGCTTTTAAGTGATGTCTAGCATTGTTTCGTATCTTTGTTGGTTTCTGGTGCGCAGAGCAGGGCAATAAGGAACCTGGAGCACCTCATGTTGAAGAAAAGCTCTTCAAAGATGACGAACTGGTTGCTTTAATTGACCCAATTTTGGGTATGGATGATACAAACAAAGATGGTTTTATCGATTATCCTGAATTCATTCAGGCACAGCAAAAAGCTGCTGCCACTGGACGACCATAAATTCGTTCAGGTGAGATTGGGATTGTTAATTTCAATATCCCTTTATATACAATTATTATGTCAAGCCGTAGATTGCCTGACTTTAAAATCTGAAGGTATATCATTCAAAGATTATTTGAACGCAAATAAAAACCTTCCTTCCTTGAATAAAAACGAAAAATATCTTAGACTTTCACAGATGAATTTCTAAGTTTGTTGCAAAATATTACTGAATACTGAAAGGATTGAGGGAAATACAATGGTCAAAGTAATAAAAAGTAACAAGATAATGAATTATATAGTGTGTTATAACAAGAAATAATGTCAACTAATTTTGGTTCACCAATTTTAGAAGAAGATTCAGATTTGAAGCGGGAGGCCTACACCGACTCTGAACTGTCAAATTTGGTCGAATCAGTTTTGGCTGCAAATGATGTTAACAAAGATGGATATATCACATGGGCTGAGTATTATGCCACATACATCTAAACAATTACGGTCACATTCCATGTAAATAATAAAAATTAAAATCTTTATATTTATGAACAAATAATGAGTGTAACAAATTTGAAATTATTTTCTTGGAATTTACACACTCAGCGTAACACAGTCCAAAAGTACATTTTAGAACATAGCTGGATTAGCAGAGATCACGATTCAGGAATCAAAAGTGCTTGGTGATTATAAAACGGTGCTCAAAGTACTGAATATGTACTTCCTAGAACCTGAGGCTAAATTTAGAAATGAAAAAAATAATCGAAAACTCTGTTATTTAGCATTCTACCATCAGCATATGCATATAGAACAGGTAATTAGTATTTCTCTGTCAATCAATACTGCAATTTCACACCTGTACATAAGTATAGTAGTAGCCTAACAAAAGTTGAACGCAACAATCTGTATGTTATTTTATGGGATTGCTTGACCCTACCGTACGAAATATCTCAATACACGAAATTATTCAATCATGTTGAATTTTGAGTAAGCTAGTCTCATTTTTTAATAATTTGCTAATTTATGAAGATCTTTTTCTGATATACTCTCTGCAAATATACCGATGCTCGAGCTAAGTTATCAATATTATTTTAATCTACTTTGTAAACTTGGGATATGATAAATTATAATTGTCACAACTGTTAAAGATAGACATGATTTCGGATTGCTAATATATGTGTACGGTAGATTGTAAAACTAACTTCATGAAGTCAAAATACTGCCAGCTGAATGTGTAAAGCATGATGCAGAATAATTAAACTTAGATTGTTGGATAGATATGAACAAAATGAATACCGTATTGTTGATCTGCATGATTTTCTATCAACTTGTTTACTACGTGCGGAAAAAAATTGTAAATAAGAATACATATGGATAAAATATCTTGAAACAAGTACTATTTTATGATTTGGGTTGTGCAAATTTTATGACGAATATAATACTTTAAAACAGATGAAGATTTTATGAGTGGGTGAATTGTTTTTGTGTGTTTTGATGCATTTATATACATAAGTATATTTAAAAATAAAAATAACAAAGACTAAAATAGCTAGTGTACTACTCTATACTATGTAACACTTGATACGTTACAGACAAGCTACTGATCGATTGACCAAAACCGTAATTGCTCAAATGAAATGGCAATTTGAAATTGGAACGTATCAAGTAAATATTCTATTTTATATAAAAATATAAATCCTTGTTATTTTTAAAGTTAAATCCTTGTTATAATTCTTCTTGAATTTCTTTTTCACATGTCCTATCAATCCATTTATCTTTAGATAAATAATGCTTCTTTCTTTTCAAAGCAACGTTTATCATAAATCATAGATAATTGTGTACTTCTGGTAGACAATTTAAAGTTTGTGATTTTTACAACTAGATTTCTAGCAACACATCAATACTCCCGATTCACACGCTGAAATACGCCTAAACTATCGGTATGTATATTTCATTGTCAGTAATTTTACAAACCTCATAAAATGACGTATTTCGAGCACGTGGCTACCTCTTTGGTGGGTACAATCCTGCCCAATCAAATGAAAGTCCACGGAAGTTCACTGGTGGAGAGTTTGGGGACACTAGTTCAAATAATACATTATTCGAAGAAGCTTTCAGAGTTCATTGCAGTTTACTATTAACACCATCAGTGACTGTAGTTATTGTGAGATACAAATGAATTCGACGAAAGACGATGAAAACTATTGGAACACTAGTGACAAACTAGCCTTCAATTTTGAAGATGACGAAGTAGGAATTTACCACCATCTGTCAAACTGAAATTTCAGTATCATCTTTTGGTTTGTTGTTGTTTATTGATCAATAAATTCGTTTCACAGGAAGGTCAATTATTTGGAATATCAAAAACAGGAACTGCTCGGCTGCGAGCTGGAATATCAGATATCGGTGACTCCGAAAATTACTTAAAATCAGATGATACACACTCTAACCTCAAACCGTTGCTTTCTGTTATTTCTGAGCAGACGTTGACCAGTAGTACGTACTATGATTTATCTATTCCAATTCTTAGAGTTACATCAATACAATGTATCATTGACACCATCAGAGTCATACCAAGGGATTGGACACTGATAGTCGAAACAGACCCCAAAATTCAAATCCTAATTTGAAATAGGCAACTTCATTTGTTTCTAGTTTTGGCAGCAGATAACTTGCAAAATACTCATGAAGAGAAGCCTATCGTCCAACCAGAGATAACTCTGAGAAGAATACTACTGGGACAGCCATTTATGCTAGAACAATACAAATCGCTTGCCTGTAAATCAGAATTACTAGATGCAGCTATTAATTCTGGTGATGGAAACGCCATTCTAATTGTCCGTAATGATCCCCAAGCAAAATTGTAGTCATTTCGATATGCCTCTATAAAGTAAATTATTTTTTTCTAGGTAATTATATTTATTGCAAAAACACTGAAGCGGGTGTTGATTCAAAGGCTACTTGCAGCCAGACCTGAAGCAGTTAATGTATACATCCGATATCTTGCCATAACGTTGCGCACTAACGAGCTCACTGATCTTTTAACGTAACCTTCTTTCCTATTGTTTCTCATCAGTATTTGAATCGAATATTTGTTTTTATACATATAGCTCTGCTAGAGTCTAAAGCTAATTTAAAAATGTCTCATGATTTTTCAGGATGTTGGGGCGCTCTAAAGACGCAGCTGTGAGTATCAAAGAATGAACAAATAATATTATGCTGATAAGCATAAATAAATCTTGTAGTTTTCAGATGACAAATTTACAAATTGTTACAAAGAACACACATCAATTCGAAAGGCTATTACAAAAACTGCAGCATTGTTACAGAACGCATTTTACAGCTTTACCAGAGTGCAAGGAAACCTGTTACGTACAGAATTACATCAAACTCCTTGGTAAATAATCAAAGTTTTTATAAATATATTCTTTTACCAAACGTCGGTATTCCAGTAATCTTTGTGGGCTCTGATTATATGGATTTTTCAGAGTGGCAGGTTGCAGTAAAGGCTACAGAATTAAGCGAACCGTTGAAAATGCATTCTTCAGTATTAGATTGTCTGCAACATGCTTGCCAGCATCATTGGGGAGCTTCTGATGGAGCAGTTGTATCAGCTGCAAATCTCTCAAAGGAGCATGCTGTTTCTCCTCGACAATTTCAAAGCGTCGCACTTAGTACCAGGGCATCATTGCAAGCCTGGGATGATGTTGAAGCTCTACTTCTGACTAAGGTACTTTTGAATATAAAGTCAGTGTTACAATATACTTATCTTTAGTTTGATTCTTAAAAAAGTAATTAGAACAGCGTTAAATGGGTACATCAATGAGTGTATTTGCAGGGTTGGCTTGGCAGTAAAAAATTGCAAACCACCCTCTCTATAGAAGATATTTCCAAAATTCTCCATCAAAATCAAGCGCCGTCTTCTTTGCTTGCCAAGTTTTTGAGCTATGTAGATAACTTAGATAAACGACTAGAACTGGCAAAAAAGCTTCAGTGTCACCGAGCTGTTATCGATGTGAGTAAATGCAAATATGTGAGAAAGGAAAAATAAAAGATCGTTTGAATAATTACACAATTTGACTAATTTCTATAGGTATTTGTACTACAGAGAGATCGAGCAGCTTTGATGGACTACAAATCCAGTCTCCACTCGCAATCAGAGCAATACTTTTATGCTGAAAATGCACTTCGTGTTTCCTCAACAAAGTGGAAAAATTGAAGTTCTGCATAAGATAATAAATACCCGATACATGCATCACACACATCGTAATCAATCAAATCTACTTCCTCCAAATCGAATCTCTTGACACCCGAATTATCCATTTTATTGCATTAAGCATTGTTACTATTGTTATTATAGACGCTTGAGCCCAACGCTTCGGTGAATTGAACGCCTGCTCACTCACCTGGCTTAGATTAATTATGGGTTGTAGAGCTTTGAATTTCGAGTTATTGTTGTCACACAATCACATATAATAATACAAGCTACTATTCAGACTTCAACTATTTATATAGGTGATTCGATTCAAATCTCACAGTTCCTCTGTCAGTCGCAAGCAAACAGCATCTTGTTAAATCTTAAACATGCTTTTGCCCCAATTTATCTACGTATTGGGCATAATTGGGATTGTCACAGCAGATAATATTATGCAGAAAGCTATAAAAGCATTTGCTGATTCAAATTTTGTTACCTGCCATATTCTCCTTTTCACATATTCTGATTCGTTCAGAGAGCAAAAAATGTTACAAGAGTTTTACCAAGTAGCAATTCAAAATAACTTCATACCAACTGCTCTGGAAAATATGAATGATGACCAAAGAAGAAATGGTTCTACCTCTATTCGAAGAGATTGTGTCAAACCACTTCGATCATTCATTATGGGAAATGTAACATACATTGCAGAATACATGGTAAGAACTAATGGCACTTGATAACAAAATTCTGATTGAACTGTACGAAAACGGCCAGAATTCAACTAGTTAATATCAAAATCTTATGCATTGACTTAATTTAATAAGACCTTGTACGCTTAAATATGACATTGCCATAAATCGATTTCGACTTTTTTGAATCATTAAATGACCCCCTTCACGTATTACCTGAAATACTTTTGCAGATAGCAGAGAAAAGAAAAGGAAATATTGCAACAGATATATGGTTGTTATTTGTTGCAAATGACTTTGATCAAGAATTGATAATCTCTCAAGTAGAACTCTCCATCAGCAGTGAGGTCTATATTGTGAGAAGAACACCCAACGGTTATAAGTTTTGGGAAATTTATCGCCCTACAAAAAATAATCCTGTTCGAGTAATCTACCATGGTGATTGGAGCTTTGCCGGAGGTTTCAAAACTACGCAACAAAGCAAAATACAACGACGATGGGATTTTGGGGGTGCAGTTTTTCGCGCTGCAGCAGTTGACATGGTATAGAATGTAAACAGAATTTATTAACATTAGTGGTATCTCATAATATGATGATTTTCAGAAATCATATAAAAATTTAGACCTCATTAGAACAGTTAAAGTACTTGCAACTTTATGGCAGACATTAGAAAAAGAATTCAACTTTACGTGAGTAAGATAGAAAAATTTGTTGGTATGGGGTGTGACAATGGTAAAATATGATTTGTTATTTCAACAGTACAGAATATGTAATGGTACCAGAGAGCAGTTCAAAATCTTGGTTCCGTGATGGATTGCAGGATGTTATTAAAGGAATACTCACCAGAAAAGAAGCTGACGTCTCTATCGCAGGAGTTGCAGTTGAATCATCGGACATAGATCTCATAGACTTCAGTGAACATATCATGGAAATTAGGTAATTTCTCCTTAGGTTAAATATGATACTGTAATGAATATATGGCATCAGTAAAGTGTCACACTTCTACTATACATATCTGCAGATTTAAGGTATTCGTAAAAAAATGTGGAAGTCAGTGTGACGAGTGGTTTCATTTCTTAAAACCACTGAACCCAATGGTATGGTATTACGTAGGATTCGTAATTGCAATATCTCCGGTGACAATATTATTTGTGCATCGTATTGGTTGCAAACTTGGCACTGTCAACAACCAGTGCAATTTTACCGATGTATGTGTTATGGTACTTCAAATGTTATGTCTACAAGGTATGCATCAAATGAGCATGAACGATTTTTTAACATTGGTATATGCTACATCAGATTCCAGTAAGCTATAAATCTTTATTATTGCAGGAGGAAACGTGGAGCACAAACTGCTCTCAATGGGTCTGTTGCTGGTGTCTTTCAATATATGGGCATTTATGTTCCGCACTGTGTATTCAGCAGCATTTACTTCTACGATAGCTGTGAAACAGTTTGTACTCCCTTTTATATCCTTCAGGGAAATGCTGAAAAATCGTCAATATGAACTTGGTGTTGTCCCTAACAGCAAGGAATTCGAACTTCTTTATGTAATCAATTATTTTCTTTAATTCTGGACGTAGATTTACATGTAGTACTACTAATCTAGAATCCAAATCTCACTTTCCGATCAAATGAAAAAATTTGAAAAGCAAATGAATTATCTAATTTTTAACCATAGTTCTGTGCTAAGAATCTGACTTTTTCAATTTCAAAAATATTTCTAAAATGTAGCAAATGTATATCTGCTTAATTTGTTCAACCATTAAGAATCAGGGTTTGAAATTTATTAAAAAAAAATGCTTGCAGCATGCGAAAAGTGAGTTTATGAAACAGCTGAACAAGGCTATAATGGAGCAAAACATTACCAAGTTACCAACATCACACCTAGAAGGACTACAGTGGGTTTGTTCGAGAAAAAGATACGCATTTTCGGCGAGTGTAGCAACAGCTCTTGAATTACAATCAGCATTATCTTGTGAGCTTTCCACCTTGAGAATTGAACACATAGAAAGAATTGCGGTTGTGATGACGAAAAATAACGAATACTTGCCATTCATCAATAGAAGGTGAGATTAAGAGAAATACATGACACGGCTGTAATGTAAGCACTCTATTATTTCTAAATATTTAATTCGGGAATTGAACGGCATTTCTGACAGAATACACGAGTTGCATGAAGGTGGAATTATTGGAAAATGGATCCATGATGTAACAAAGACCCATGTACATGCCTTTCAGAATTCGCAACCTTTTGAAAAGACAGCAGTTGCATCCACAAGGGTTATACAACTAATATTGCTCGGTGGTATCTTGTCATCTATTGTACTACTTTTGATCGAAATATTTTATTATAAGATAAAGAAAAGCACACGAGTATAGCATTGATAATCAATAAATAACGAGAATATCTTTATAATTTATAATTGGATGGAAAACAAAATGTTTCAAGATAACAAAGAAGCCTAGATATTAGTTTTACATCAAGTAGTCTCAAATATGACCCCCAACGTGGACAAAATCATTCGTTCGTTCAAACGTTCACTCTCTTCTCAGCTTTCTGAAAAAAAAAAAAACACCATTCACTCTCTGTACTATAAAACAATTATTTGAGAACATTGTTTTAATGCTGCTAAAATTTTGCAATATTTAGCAATAATCTATTTAAAACTTGCAAATTGAAATAATTTCTCACCTTGATTAGAGAAATATTAATTTCCTTCCGTCATATTATTTGCTGTAAGATCTAGTTATATGAATTGCAAAAAGTTCTGCACTATCAATGCTAAGTTACTTCGAGTGTTACTGAGATTTATTTTTTTTGGCTTAAGTGATTTAACTGTACGCTTGTTGGGTTCATACCTTTTATTAAAATAATTTTTTGCTAACGGAATGAAAATTAAGCATTAAATTATGCATAATAGTAGGTAGTAAGCTCAAAAACTAAAACTTATTGTATTAATTCAAAACACTACTAGAACGATACGCCTTCATATGTGATATTAATGTGTAGGATAATGTCATATTCTCAAATTTCAAACATACCTGCCCAAAGGTGGCTCTTTCAAGTTGACAGGTGCTTTCACTCTTTTGGGTCGATAGGGCTCGCTTACGCTACAAGTACTGTTATTGCTATCAGTGACTGGTTCTGAGTTGTGAATACTGGACATCTTCTGACTTGTATTGCTGATGAAAAATAATAACCCATCAGTTTAAAACTTCAAAGTCAAGTTGTTGCCTTTATATGCTCAGATATAAGCGTAAAATTATATTATACGTACGTGTCATGGGTGCCATTTTGCTTGCTACGATTTGGATTAGTGTTTGGATGGACGTCATCGAGTTTCTGCAAAACCACTTTGGCGCTGCTTGGATCTTTGAGCTTTTTGGCCCTACTCAACTTAACCGACTTTGATTTAAACTTGGGCGAGCAATCTGAATCACTAGAATCAGTTTTAGATGTTATAGTTCGTTTTTTCTTTTGCTTCTGTTTCACTGTGTGTTTTATCTGAGCAGTTTTTGGAGAGTCTTCGAATTTCGGCAATTGCACACTGCAGTTATTTGAAAGTCTATCATCAATTAAATTGTGCGGCTCTTCTGGCAGCTCAGTAACCAGGCCATTGACAACAGGTAATCGAAATTCATTTATATTAAAACTAGACGGTTGAACCGGTCTAAGGCATCGCAACATCAGTGTGTCTTCATCTTCATCATCAGTGTCGAATCGCATTCGGCGATCGGTGACAAATTCAGTTGAACGATTGATTGTTATGTGTCTGTAACTTTCATCAATATCTTCTGATAGGTTTGAAGACTCATATGTCATCTCGGTGTTGGTAATGGAGTTTCTGTTACTATTTTCTTCAGCTAGATTTGAAACATGAGGTCCAATATGCTTTTGATTATCAGCAACTCTAGATGACGCGATTTCTGGTGCTCTCAGACCATTTATGCATTCTGTAAATTCCATCGAATCATCGTCGAAACATTTTCCCAGTTTATTCTCAGCCTCTGGTTCAGAGTCTGATGAATCCAACTTCCTAACATTGCGCTTCTTTCGACAAATATCTGATTTCCTATCTTCTCCAGCAATAACATGTCCTTTCCAAACGTTTACACTCTGTTTTGTACTTAGAGTTTCTCTAATCGTCGGAGAAACTTCACTGTTACCAAGTAACCAGCTTGGTCCTTCTAAGGGGTCGTAAATTCCAGAGTGGTTATTCGTCAGACTCATATTCTCTATCTTTTTCTCTCGCAGGCCAACAGTATTTGCTGCACAGACCTGCAATTTTTTAGCGGAAGGTCCATCTGATTCTTGTCCTTCACGTGCAGTAGTATCCAGATGCCATGAATCTTCCTCATTAATTTGCTGTCGAGAATCTCTTAAAACATTTGGTCGTGTGGTTAATTCTTCATTATTTTGGCAATCTTGCAGCTGCAATGTATTTTGGTATGTCATAAGCACAGAATTTTCAATAAGATTTCAGCATAATACTAAAAGTTCAATGTATTTGAAGAGACTGTGGTGAACTTTGGGTGAAATTGGGTCATTAGATATGTGTCTAATTTTTTTTAGACGAAATTAAATTCACGTACCATTCCAATGTTTATAGTTTGTAAATTGTGTAGTATCTTAGACACGTCGCATAGAGTTACACTAGGGATTCGTGTCTTACTGATGGGTGATTTTTCCGAGCATTTTTTTGTCCTGCCCGAAAGTTTGTCAGAAAATCTTCCAGATAGTCTCAATTCGGGTCTGGAAAGTATTTCCCCATCTTCTTCTGTAGAATAATAATCAGAAAGTATATTTCAGTTTTGGAGTAGGAAATAACGTATCGTTTTTGTTGTTGAATCATAATAGACTTGCCATCAGCTCCGATGTACTCTACTGGTATTATTCTCTCTGGTAGTCTTCGCCTGCGTTCACCGTCCTGCTAATAACACGTTTTCAGGGTATATATTCAAGGTGCATTGCCTAGAATTGCTGCAGATTTTGAAGCAACAATATGATTACTACGTACATATTTGGTCCTTTTGGTGTTTAAAAATGTTGATACTGTTGATACTCGTGGCAGATTACTATTGAGTGTTGAGTTGAGAACACGGTCAGGAGATGCCTCTTCGACGACACTGAGATTTGTGAAATTGTTCAGCTTCTGCATGTTTACCCTGCGCAAGTTTATTGTCGGCTTGGTGATTGTGTGTCCGCTTACCATAGGTTTGACCATTGCTTTTGTTGGAGACTTCATTGAAAGCCTTTTCATTGATTCCTTCTCTGAAAAATCGTGTTTTCTTCGTTCTCTGTTTCTGTACTTGAATATGGGATACAACGAATGCAAATGTGAACTAAAGGTTTTTGACATTTTTGGAATGACTATTGATGATTGATATTTACAGATATTGCAACTCTGTATGGCGGTGAAACTCTTGTTATATTGACAGTCAAAATAATTGACAAAGCTACTCACTAGTGACTGAGGCAGGGCTATGTTGTATGGCAGTTTTGGATGATCCCGAAAATTCTTGACAACGCATGATAGTGTTTGTCACATAATTCGTCATTGTTACTAACATTGTCAACATTTCCTTGGCATTATTTTGAATGTGTCCAAATCCCAGCTGTAAAAAAATATATGACAGCGCATTAATGTGTGCAAAGTTTATATAACTCTAGAGAAAAATCTCCTCTTTTATCTTTCAATGAATTTATGAATATGGAAATGATTTTACATTAAGAAACTGATTCGTATTACTATAATGAAAGCATAGAAATGTCATACTTACATCTCGTTTATTACAAGCTATATTTGCGGACTGTAGTTGGCTTGTGAGTCGAATGTTTTCTTTAAATAGTAGTTGGTTCTCTTGTTTTTGCATAGATAAAGCCTTGGCTAATGAAATATTATTGCTTTTTAGCTTCCCACATACTAAAATATATCATAGTCATTAAATTGTTAGCCTCATCTATTGCTTGACAAATATCCTAAAATGTTTGTAACAATGGGTAACTCACGCGGATTGAAAAGCTTGACTCTAGAATTTCCTCCAAAACGCTGACTTTTCTTAACAAGTTTCCTAGCTTTATTAACACGTCGTTGCTTCAACATAGATGGCATCTTGGCTGTATCTATAATTTTTTTAATGAAGATTTACAGGTGATTTTGATTCTTCTTCAATTGCAAGTAATATCAAGCATTCTCCAGAGCAATGGTTCATCAGCTACTAGCTACTAATTCTGTTATCGGTGGCATCATGGTCCAGTCCAATTCAATCAAACCATGCAACGAAGATAGCTTTTTTTTAATTTGTGAGTTATAAAATTGATGGAATATTATATTTATTTCCGGAAACCCAGTCGCCTATCTCTCCTGAAACTGTTGTTACAGTTACGTTGTTGGTAAAGATTTTAGAACTAGTCGTCTATTGAAAATATCCTCCGGTGGTATACGTATGAATTTAATCATGTAAAGATAAACGTATCTTGTAAATAATCCCTGTACATCCAAGCGTTCAAACGCTTCTGAATTTGTGGGTATCTCCAAACTGCAGCAAGTTCTTTTGATGTCGTTTTATTTATCAATATTTGAAGTTTTACCTTGTACACGAATTTACAAGAACAAATAAAGGACTCGTAAATAGACACTTGATCTAGAAGATGCTGGACATATTAAAAAATCAACGGCCAGGGTAATTGTGATCCTATCGCGTTGAGACTACCGCGCCAGCTACCAGTTTTCAAAAGAAACACGTTAGCACGTCCTGAAACCATCATTCAAATCCACAAGCAATTCAATTTCCTTTTTTTCGTACAAAGTGTATGGAAAAACGACACCTATTTCACGTTTTTTTGTATCTACGTCATATGTGTACTCTTTAACGCTGCTAACGGCTGCTACCATTCCTATTCCTACCCAGATTAGACCCAGATTACCGAATAAGCGCCACCTGTGACTAAAGAAAATGAAATCAAGTATGTAACGACCAACAACGTCGTAGACGTCATACCGATGAGACGAGGGTATAATCAACGGTCACTGTTCGGAAACAGAAATTGTTGCCTTAAAGTTGCCTGCTTTTTTGATGGTGGCTGGGGTGCATTTTACAACAAATATTCGGTGTGATTAATTAATTACAGTGTACAGCTGTCATTGCAGCACAAATAACGTACTGTTTAACAATTGCGTATATTTTGGTGAATGTATAAAAGCCGGCTTGATCGTGTGAAGATAGTTGCAGCTGCGTCAAGATGCAAGTAAACGCATAACTCCAACATTTGAGGTTTCCAGCCCTGGCGGCGCACGGGAGGTCAGTGCACGTCACGCAGTTATTGTCTTTAGACGAGGAATATTTGTTGGATTCTCTCGGCTCGGGGTGAAATACGTGAAATTCCTGGGAATCTCTCGCGGTTGAACATTGCCAGGCAGTGCGCGAGAGCCTCAGGTAAAAAAACCTCAGTGACAAGGGTGGACATTTGATTTCCCCAACGAATCAGTTTTTCTCCGGTTAAACCGTTCTTGTTCATCGTCGGAGCCGTCGTCTTTTCTTCGTCTTCATCGTCGTCGGTCTCGTCGTCGTCGTCATCATCGTCTACTTGTGAAGTGTTGTGTATATCACTAAAAACGCTATCTCTCGGTTTACTACGTCGAATAAACTTGCTCCATCCTCTGGGACAGACAGATTGTACAGCAGGTTATGTCAGCTGGATTGGCAGGAGCTGTTTCAGATCAGGTCAGTCTGTTGACACGCTACCAACTTATTTGCCATTCATCACCCTTTAAGTCGAACCAGTGACTTAAAAAATTGTGTATTTTTCCATGCTACGGGATGCAGCGGATGAAAGGACAACCCAACAATCAGGGTAAGTATTCAATTTCATTAACATATCGTCCAAACGTTAGGTGGTACCTATTTAGTTATATGACATGATAAGATATACCAGACAAGGGCCATTCCAATTTGCAAATGCATCGACTGTTTACTTGCTATTTCATCTATTTTCTAGCAATTAAGTGGCACTACATGTAAGTCAATGAATCAAAATGTAGTGTCAAAGTTATCTGACTATCAATCTACCGTCTGAATTTATAATTCCAGCTATATTTTCTCATTCATGATTGTCTCTGGATGAGAGTATTTCCCTAAATCTTCATAGCCAGCCACAACTACGTAGCAATCTCAACCAATACTTGGAGATTTTGGGTTGATGCAACTATATGTGAAGATTCAGCTATATTTCTCTTTAGTGCAATGAAAAAAATACCAATTCACTTATGTTGTGCATTTCATACTAACAATCGTATAATAGAGCAGAATAATAGATATGCATGTCTGCATATTGTACAATGGCTCTGTTGTCAAGGTCGCTCCTGGTACACATAATTCAAGACTAAATTTACTAGACTTGCGCTACCGTGGTATATAAATTTATCAATGAATTTTTATAATGAGCTTAATGAAGAATCTATATATGTAACAGTAAGCAATGGTCCCAAGGAGCACCAGCAACAACAGCAACAGGCGGAACACGTGGCTGGGGAAGACACAGGGTTTGATTCATGGAGAGGAGGAAATAATGTTCAACATCACTCCAGCTACCCGATCGGTACAGGTGACCCATATACACCGTATTATGGCACTTCATTCCCCTACCAGGCGTTTGGAGCGGGAGACGGCACTTGGTCAAACGGAACGGACCCGGTCGCGTTTCTCTCAGGATATGGAGGACAGATGGGTCACGACTCGTACGGAATGGATGGGATGTTTTCAGCAAGCGCAGGTGGAGGATTTAGTACTTTTGGCCAACCAACATTTAATTACTTTCATGGAAACGGGGACTATAGCACATGGGGTACGCCGAGAAAAGCACGTTACGAAGACTATTACCAAGCACCAAGGGGTAACGAGAATTACCCGACGCCTGGTGGGGCGGAAATGAAATCTGTAGAACAAAGTGTACAAGGTTTGTCTATTGGAAGTGACACATCACGACAGGAACAGCAGTTACCACCTAATCAGCAACAGTCTAACAAAACTGAGTCTAAAGAACCCAAGAAACTGACATGGGCAAGCGTAGCCAGCCAACCTGCAAAGCCTGTACCACCTCTTTCTGCTTCCCAGGGTATGAAGAAGAAGGCAGGAATGCCTCCACCTCCAATGGTCCCTGGAAAACATAATATGGATATTGGGACTTGGGGTGAGGGAAAAACCTCAGCTCCACCACCAAAAGCCCCTCCCCCACCTCAAGTACAACCCCCAGTTCCATCCCCACCTCCTCCTGTTCAGAGACAAAGGCCACGGCCACTTCCTTCCTGGGTCCAACAACCTACAACCCCACCTTCACCCCCTCCGCCGCAAATGCAGATCCCACAACAAGTAGCCCCTCCTCCACCGACGCACCCCGTTTTAGATGAGTTAAAGGTAAAAAATGACTATAATCCCACAGAATTTGACCAGTCTGCACCAGGCGCTAGGTTTTTTGTCATTAAGTCATACTCCGAGGATGACATTCATAGATCTATAAAATATGAAATCTGGTGCAGTACGGAACATGGCAACAAGAGGCTAGACCAAGCTTACAGGGATGCTAGTCGGGATGGAGCTCCGTTGTATCTATTTTTTTCTGTCAATGGATCAGGCCATTTCTGTGGAATGGCACAGATGGTGTCTTCGGTTGATTATCAGAGCAACAGTTCTGTTTGGTCTCAAGACAAATGGAAGGGACAATTTAGAGTGCGTTGGATTTATGTAAAGGATGTTCCGAACGTTCAGCTGCGACATATTCATTTGGAAAATAATGAAAACAAATCTGTTACCAACTCAAGAGATGCCCAGGAGGTACCCCATGCACGCGGTCTACAAGTGTTGCGCATTTTGCACACTTATCGACACTCTACAAGTATTTTCGACGACTTTGGACACTATGAACGAAGGCAGGCTGAAGAAGATCAACGAAAGGCACCGCCTAATCCTATACAACATCATCATCCCCCTCCCAATCACAGGGGTAGGGGCCATTCGGGTGAACCTCCTCATCATCATCATCATCACCAGCACCAACAACATCAACATCAACATCCACACCAACAGCACCCGCATCAGCATCAACGCAAGGTTAGTTATCTTTGATTTTTGCATAGCATTATTGTACCAAGTATTAAAGCGCTAGCATTATATTCCATGCAGAATTTGATATAAATATACTGTTGGATTCAAACTAGCTGCAACATTGTATAACTGTAATGTTATTGAATCTGTTTAGGAACGTGAGGGTGGTCGAGGAAGAGGACGTGGAGGTCCTCGCCAGTAGCAACGATTACAAAAGAAGCATAATGATAATAACAATAACCACCATGAAAGAAGGACGCTCCGACTAATTATCAAAATATTAATTACCCCTTCGCTTATTCCCCGGACCTTCAAAGGGCTTTTCACTGCTGTGGGAGGAGTCACGTCTTTAAAGCTAACCCCTTTTGTTAAACGATTGATCTGTACGATAATTAGCATTGCATTGAACATCCCAATTATTATCTCATAAAGTTTATTGTGAACGAGATTATTCTATTTCATCGGATTATGATAAACGTGCACACGTTTAAAAGTATAAAGTGTAGTGTATCGTGCAAATGAACGAAAGGTGTTTCATAAACGTACAAATTAAAAAAATATCTAACAAAAAGTAAAACGCAGAACTGACAGAAAACCCAAAAAAATATAAAATGATAATAAAACAAAAAAAACTATGATGTGGACTAACATGTAAAAATGCTTGAACGGACTTTTGTTAAAAATCAAGAAATGACGATAGTTTGAGCAAGTGCCGGTTTGGATTACCTTTTTGAAACTGCAATGAACATTATAATCTGGTGCCTGCAACTAAAAAAGCCCTCCCTTCTTAATTGAAATAATACTGTGCGGAGGCTCCCCACGAGGTTTTATGTTTTCTATGTAATTATGCTCGATCAATGGATAATAACAAATTATTGCCAGCTGGTTGTTTTAGAAATATAAATAATTATCTATTGCGAATTATAATATTACCAATTATTATATTAGTCGTGGACCGCAGCAAATGATTTAAAATTATTACACGAGCAGATGAAATAATATTACAGTTACTCTATTGTGACATGAATTATGATTGTACTATTTGATAAGAATTCCATGAGATATGGTTCTCATTGTTAACAGTATCAGTTTGTTTTTTTTTTTGGCGAACGCCAATGATTACCATCCATCCTTTACTCTATAATCTTTTCATTACGATCCCAAACTCGTTGATGTTTTCATATTCGCTGTAGTATTATCGGTGACTGGCTTGACAGGAAAATCAGTGATGATACATTTAAAAAATAATCCAATTGATTGATGGAAAAGACAAATAATTCGAGGTCTTGCTAATGCGTTATATTTTGTTGTGCAGATGTATTACAACCCTTATTCATCATAAGAAGATTAAGCACAATGCTTTAAGGTGGATAGGGCCCTCTGCAACTGTTGCGAAGCATTGTCATAGTTCGCTGTCCTGGTTCTCTACCTATCAGTGGGGGTGATGAAGGAATTTCTGGTTTTGGGGGCTCCGTTGCCATCTCATACATCAGTTGACCCACCTGGATCATTCAAAATGGTATGCTACCAGTATTCTGTTCACAATGATCCATACTGTGGTATACACACATAATACATCGTTATTTTATGGACAACGGGCAAGTTATAGCAAAATTGTATCAGTATAGATGTATTACATTATACAGGGCGAGGCATTCATAGTGATCCGGCTGATTTTCTCTCAAACGAAGCGAGATATGGAAAATTGTTTTGTATGTACAATAGTCTCATGGTTTCAAAGGGGACACAAGATAGTGTTGTTTATTTTTTTCTTAGTCGAAGTATCAAGGTCATTTGGAGGTCAACTTCGTTTCTTCAAATGAAATCGCGTATTTTTGCCTGCATAAATCGAAAGGGTACTCAATTCTGAGGTAAAAAGTACGATATAAAAGAACCAATAGGTGGAGAGATATTACATAAAGAAGAATGAAGAATCAGTTGTCTGCATTTGCCGAAATCGCGCAGAAGTTGCGTGAGAATATGATTCTCTGCATAGATGAATTAGTGTCTGAAAAATTTTCCATATCTCACTGTGCTTGAGAGAAAATTGCCCTGATCATTTTAAATGGCCCAACCTGTATAATTAAATATGTATAGCGAGAACTATGATCCCAAAAGAAATAATAATCCTACTACGAATTCAAAAAAGTTACATTGAAATTTATTGAATATCTAGCTATGGTAGGCTAATGGGATAAAAATGACTCTAGTTTGCTAGGTTTACCTCAAACCTGTGGTCTCGATCTTTGAAGTAATGAGGTGGTATACATTCATGAGGAATTGTTGTTTTACACTCTGGTAATTCCTGCTGGCATGCGATAATTGGATGGCCAGCTCTATCATTCTGGATCTTTGATTACAAAAAAATACAAACATCAATATTGCATACAAAACAATACCGCAGAACTTTATCAAGCCTAATGAATTAAAACAACTGATCTGTTTGCAATTTAATATAGTTGATTTTACCTGGTCAGCCCATTTCAGTTCTTTTTTAGGCTGAGAAAAGAATTTCTCGGGCTCATCTTTATACTGAAGTGCACAATAATTATCAACTGGTATAGGTTCTGTAACAGTTGTTAGGCCTGGGCATAGTTCTTCTGGAGGTGGTGTAGGTTGTCTTAATTCGCCATGTTCACCTTCATATTTACGTAGAGCCTGTTCTGTAAACTGTTCAACACAAGGAGCTGTATCAAAATCATCTTTAAATGGCTCTCCGACCGTTGGATCCAAGTCTCGCTTGCTGTCAGCTTCTTCCTGAATCTTTTTAGCTGTTGCATCTATTTCATCTTGAATAAGACCCTCTCGCACAAAATAATTCCGGATATTATCTCGTATCTGTTCACAGAATTTTTCTGGGTTTGCTTTTATGTATCGATATACATACAAATCAGCTCCAGTTATGATGAAACGATGATTAAAACAATTGATTTTAGCTCCTATCAAAAAATCTTCGGGGGTGTAATATATTGGGTTGTCTCTACCAGTGCCTGGCTTAGGTACAAGCATTGTACTTAAAAATGTACCACCTCTGCGTCCAGAGTTACGCTTTTCTGGTTCTGAAATCTGTATCGTGCCGTTGCTTAAACTATACTCCAGAATAAATTCACGCCCTTCGTCTTCGGGGTGGACAGCTTCCATCTTCATCGAGTAGCGAAGCTTTTTTGGAAAGTTGAAAACTTGGCGAATTACGTCGGTCCTAGGTGGTTTAGGAAGCATGCTCAAACATCCAGCCAGTGTATCCTCAGGTGTGCCAAATTTTATGTGTGGTGGAGGAACATATTCGGGCAAAGGTTTCTGCTTTTCACTTGGTGGTTGTATTCTCTCTGGCTGAACCAAACCAAGCATTTCTGAATAATATTTTCTGGTAAATGGATCGCAATCATAAAGGAAGAAACGACGTCCAAAAACAAATATCGTATCGCCTATTTTGAGATCTCTTGGTGTATAATACTCTATCACTTCCGGATCCCCATATTCCATGTAAATTGCTGGGTATGTAGATGGCTTATCCTTCCAATTTTTTGGCAATTTGGTTCTTTTCAAGAGCATTGCAGTTGGATCTTTGCCATCATTCGGCTGATGAACTTCGCGGACTGCAATTGTGTCATCAGTCAGGAAGTAAAGGATTTGATAGCAATCATCATTCCAAGTTGCATAAAATTTAAGGACCATAGTGTCATATTCTAGAAACCGCCGTCGAGTATCATCTGCCACTGGGGTTAATCTAGTTGGCACTTTATTTTTCAATTGACGTAACTGCGTATAAGGATCAGGAGGTGGTTCTTCTTTGTCACCGACATCTACTCCTTGGCTGCGCAAAAACTCTCTAGTGAACAAGTCACAGTCTACAGTATGGTATACCACACCATAAATTCCTGAAAAATCAACATGTAAAAATGATGAATGAGAACTAGTTTGTCATTGTGTTGAATGGATTGAATGCTTCTATTTATCAAGGAAAGATATCACATCCACTCCATGCACGTAAATCAACTGGCCTGGTGCTGATAATTGTGTACAAGAATTAACTTTGTATTTCAAACAGCACGCACCCAGATCTATACCGACGTTGAGATCTTTCCAATGGTACGTATTCCCTCTGGTATTTTTAAGTATTTTTCCTCGTTTTACTATTCTGCCTTGCTGCAAACCCGAATTGTCTATAGGGGGCTCCATGACTGACATTGTGTCATCTTCCAAGAAATAAATTATATTGACGTGTCGTATGCGAAAATGTTCATTTGGCGAGTTGAATACACCTTGTCGGAAGAATGCTTTGAAATTCAAGCATTTTTGTGCAAAAAGTACATAGTGTGGTATAACTTGTCGATAACCATATTCACGCACTCGACCATAAGTCAATGAAGGATCGTACCTGTATCAAAATGTGTATCTTCTATTTACATGAAAACTTTTCAAATTCAGTGTTTGATTTACCGTCCCCCACAAAATATACCAGAACGTGGGGTCTTCAAGATTCAAGAAATCACTAACAGAAGGCCATATTGAACCCTATAGGTTTTGTAGAAAATGAACTCAGTTGCATGTAAACAAATCTACTGCTACTTTTATTAGAAATCTACATACTCTATGGGATTCTCAGGTCCAGCAAAAGCGCTGGAGGCAGTATCAATGGGTCTTCTCCCAATGCCAATGTTGCTGTCACGTAGTATACGGAATCCATTCAAATAATCAAATTTCTGCTTCAGTTTGTGATCCTGGATCTTTAGAAGCGAGTTGCATTTTAGTTTTTATGATGTCCATATTCTGTATATTTGATTTTTTATAGTGTACTGAACACACATCTGAGAATACTTACTGTTGCATCTCGAAAAGTATACCCCGGTACAAGGGGTAGACTTTCCATTGCTACAGACAAATCTCTAATACATACGCTTATCAAAACATTATTATATGACAGATGTTATAGGTGAATGATGCTTCCAAGAAAGCCTGAAGTAACTGAATGTGTTTCTATAGCAACGCTACTCTGTTTGTACTATAAAAACTCATTCTGTACAATACATTGATTGTTTGGTTCAAATATTATCCCTATAGGATTCTTGACAAGCTTGCAAGTTGCAGTAGAGTGAGTGTTGTGAGGAAGAGAAAAAATATGAAATTTCAATTACTGAGTTTTATTGCACTGCGAAGAATATTTTTATGGTTTCTGGGCTTTCCTACGCATTTTGGTGACATTCTACTATTCTACTATGTCACTGTATGAGTCAAACATCCATTATCTTGTTATTTGTTGCGTTTGGAATTAAACATATTTCATTACAGACTATTTGAATGCTATCATCCATCAACAGAAATCCATTCGAGATATTTTGAGATAAATAATTTTTTTGAGACGAAACATTGTAATGGTTCTGAACACCTTGAGTATGTATTTTTGCAAGACATCATTTCTTATTTACCTACCTTGGCTCATTCTCACAAACGTCCTGTAGCTAAGTGCAATTAATGCCTACTTCACAGAAGATATGAAACAATATTAGAAGAAAAATTATTTTGCATATATTTCAGCTTCCATTTCTTTATTTCCTAATAACAATAGCTGTATTGGATGGCTTTCACTTTTACTAACAAGCTAAGTCTAGTTTAACTTTCGATTCAGACAGTGATTACCTGCCTAAATACAGCCATACAGGCAGCAGACAATAAGCCTGCAACTGGTACAGTGATTAACCATGCAAAGGCAATGTTACGAAATAGCGTCCAAGATACGCCACCTCCACCACGAGACACCCATCCGACACATACGATTGAACCAACTTTGCAGTGTGTTGTTGATACAGGAAGACCAGCTTTACTTGCCAACAGAACTGTTAATGCTGCACCCACCTGTTATAGTTATTCACATTTTATTGATATTAAGATAGTATAAGAAGTGGGAAGAATGGACATTGTAAAAGCATCATAAATAGCGATGTTGAAGTAGTCATTTGAAACTAAATTTGATGCGCTATCCAGAAAAGCCAACCTGAATTAATAATGCGACATTGTAATACATGCATGAAGCCCTCACCTCAATTGTAAATCCGCTAGCTGGTGTAATACGTGCTAAATCTTGCCCAAGAGTTCTGATAACTTTTCTTCCCCATATCCAGAGTCCAATAGATATACCTAATCCTCCGTACAGAAGAATGAGTAGTGGAGTTTCTGTTTCTTGGCGTACAGATCCATCAGCATAGACTGCCCACAGGGCAATCAGAGGTCCTATAGCATTGCTAACGTCGTTCCCTCCATGAGCGAAGCTTCCAAATGCAGCAGTTAGAACTTGGAGAAATGAGAACAACCTTGATACTTCTGGTGGTTCTTCTTCATCCATGCCAGACTCGATATTGGAACCTTCCACATCTGCTCCACTGGCCAATAATAAGGGACTAGCACTTGTATTTCCTCTGAGTTTTGGAGTCTCTTCTTGATTGTTACTGGCCGAGGGGGCAGGGGAAATGACAGACAGTGCAGTTGTTTCCTTTCTATCACAAGCACCAAATTCAGTGGTTCCTTCATTAGCTTCACGAGCAAGTAGTATCCGCTTCTTCTGCCATGGGACTATGAATATATACACAACAACAGCCGACAGCAAGCCACTAGATACTGCAGCTGTTAGGCTACCCCACCATGGTATATTATCCAGTTTCAAAACTGTGAATAAACGATGCTGATAAACATGTTTTTACATAACATTTGTATGTCATTACATTACAATACATGTAGGTAATAGACTCACGTTTTGGCCCGTCATGTGCAACAGAAAGTACATTTGTAGCAATAGTTAGGCCATATGCTAAGGGAAGAAATCTGAGACCTTGTTCAAAGGGTTGGTTGGCTCGTAGCACGGCTTTTCTCAGTAGCAGAAAAATAGAGACTGAGACTAGGCCACTTAGTACCGGACTAGCAAACCATGAGGCTGCTATGCTTCCAAGGGCCACCCACTTCACCTGAAAGAAATAACGAGCTATTATTGTACACATTTGACATTTTATGGTAAAGTAAGATAATTGATCTGTGGCTGTAGATCAAATGATATAAGTGCTTGTTTATTTCCTAAGGTGGGATGAATATTTTTGATTGCAATATGAATATGAGAGGTAGTCAGTAAACGTACCCCTGCAGTACCTCTGCATACAAGAGAAAAGCCAACTGTTGCACCCACGATGGAATGGGTTCCAGAAATAGGGAGACGCAAAGCAGTTGCGATAATCAACCAGATGCCTGATCCAGCCAGGCTTGAGAGTGCACCCAGCATTAGTTCTTTTTCATGTCCTTCATAAAGTGAGACATCAAGTATTCCTTTACGCATTGTATCAGATACCTGAAATTAAGTGGAAGATACCACAATATTAATTAGAAAGCCTATCTGGTACATGGTATTTAGTGAATAGATGGAAGTATTGTAACTTTACCTTATATCCTATCAGTACCGCTCCAGCAATCTCAAATATCGTAGCCAACACACAAGCTTGTACTATTGTCAGAACACCTGCACCTACGCTGGTTCCAAAACTGTTTGCAACATCATTTGCTCCAATTCCAAATGCTAATATGAATGCGACAATGAATCCAACTACTACTATCCAGATCAGACTCTCGTCGTACGGTATGGCCATTTTTGAATTACTGTATTCGAAATCTATTTTTTCACTTTCAATTCTTAGGATATTGTAACCCTGCTATCACTAAAATTTATAGCACATCTACGTCCACTTAGTTTTGCTTGTTACTATATTTATATATGTGTATAATTGTAGTATGTAGTGCATGTATCTGTAACTACTGTTGACAGTTTAGGAGACACGTGTTGAGGATGAAGGACTATCCTATTAATTGAGTATGACTATATATCTATGTTGTATATAAATACCTGTCTATATCAGAATATATATTTCATTTTATACTTAATAAGTTCAATTCAGTTTTTATAACTTTGTACACATAGCGGAGGTAGAATTTTAGCATAGTGCTTGATTTCTCTAGCATTATGATAGAATTTATCATACTTATCATAGGTCAATAAATATATTTTGATTATAATTCCAAGGAGCTAGTTAACAGTATTGTTTCTTATGTCGCAGACTTTGGTAAGATTTAAATGAAAAAAATGGACTTTACTACTTTTTTTTAACCACGTCGTTCTGGCATGGAAGCAAGAAATAAGCTTCTCTCCCCACATCTGCAATGAATAAATTTCAAATTCAATTAATACCTTTTTAATACAGAAACATCCCTTACCCTGTAGTATGCATTAGATAATCACAATCTCCTCAAATTTAGACTTGTTTTAAAATACTTCAGATAGAGATTTTATCTGTCTGCTGCAGTATCCGAGATTTGAACAGGACGCTCTTTTCTGAATCACTTATCTATTACCTGGCAACATTGTTGCGCTAAATGTTGCAAATATGTTATTGATCCGAAAATATACCCTGATAGCATACCATTTCCAATAGGCTTCGAATTATACACCCCACACAAAGTTAAGAAAATTTGTGTTACCCAATCACACCACTTTTGTGACAAGTTTGAGTTTACGGAGACACTAATCAACGAACAGTATTGTTTAATTTAAAAGAACGTGGTGATTGTTCTACTTCTACGGGGTATCATATATTTGAATTTCGAACCGCAAGTTTGAGATTTCTACTGCATCAACGAAAGGTCAAGCTAGAGGTGGTTCCTATAGAATCTTCTACATAGATCTGCAGGCTGATATTAAAGGCAAATGTATGTTAATTATTTGACCGTTAATTTTATTAGATAATCAATAGGCGCGAAACGTACTAACATTGATCTCTAAATAGGTATGTGTATCTGATTGTGAGAAAAGAGACAAGACGGTTTCGATTCGATCATCCGAACACGTTTCCTCCGACAATTGGACTCGTTGTCTTCAACCATTATTTATTCAAAATGCCACGAAAAATAGAACACACGATTCATTGAACCAATACGCATCACATTCATATATCTATATTCTTGAAGCTAAAATTAGTAGACTAGGAAATAGCAATAGGGGACAAAAGAGGGTGAAATATTGATCCGTCCGACACATTGCCTGTATAGTCTTATGTCGTATGGTATGGACGAGTTTTGAAGATTTAGTTGTTACTTACAATATTTCATCTAGTCTGTAGAATTCTTTAATTATATCAGCCACTTATAGCCCGTTATTTTCTATTTTTAATCGATACAAATTTCTCCTTTTTTTTGATGATAAGACAACAGACTGCGAATAAACTAGCGGCGTTACACGCCTCGGATGTCATATTATGCAGTCATGATTGTATATGATTTTGATTTTTACCCCCGAACGAATCGAACTAATTACTGTTTAATTTGAGGTTCGACAAAGCTGTCAGTATTTACCTTCACAATTAAATATCTTGGTATAGTTTATTTGAGGGATTGCACTTTGAACGTGATTTTATTTCACTTGAATTAAATATTCTATGCAAGTATTTATACATTCGTCAGTTACACAAATGCACCGTTCGATTGCCTCATGCGTTCTTGACGCCTTTATCTAGGCTACCAGACTTGCATTTGAAGTTTCCAGCTGACTTGCGAAGGTCTCTTACCTTCAGTTAAAAGCTCTTACTAGGAGCTCTGTGGGTAGGGTTTTTTTCTCGCTCTTTCCAATTTCCACAGTGGATTATCAAGTGCGTTTTTCACAGAGAGAGTGCGGCACAGACCAATATCGGCCATATTCAGGTCCCGTAAGCGCGGTATTCGAAACGAAATTCAATTGAAAGGTCCATAACATACGTCGTTGACTGAAGAAACGCATATGCGTTGTCAATGGCATAAGTCAAACGTTGACTCGTTACGTTGACTGAAGAGACGTTCACTGTTTAAGAAATTTAGCAGAGCTTAGTGTTTAGTCAACTGTTGTTCGAACGATTGTTGACTGAAGACGTTGACTGAAGATTTTTACTTCATTCAGCGCTGAAAAAACGCTGAAAACGTACGGCTGAAGATGTTCAATCGCTTCAATATTTGCGGTGCATCTACTGGTGCAAATTCAAAACTTCCGGAAGTTTTTCCGAAAATGGCGGGACCAATCAGCAGAATCACTTCCTCACACCCTCGTTTTTTCAATGAAGTGACACATGACGTCCACGTTACAAACCTTGCGCCGTCAAGAGTGTCGATTATTGTTCGATTCGGTTTATTGTATTTGAGAAAAGTTGAGGATAAAATTGTTGAACCGTTGTAAACCTGTGAATACTCTGCAAGCAAAGAGGTGTAGATTAGTTGCGAGGTTGATTATCGTACGTGTACCATACATCTAACCAAAACATGCTGATTACCTATTTGCAAATTAGTCATTCATGTCGACACGAAAGTGATAGTTATTTAAAGTATATCTAACCGAATTAATTCTCCCTAAGAAGGAGGCTATGCAATTAAATCTGTGATTGTGATCGACAAATGTTCTAGGTTATTAATCCACAATAATAACCCCGCATTCGGACAGGCGGCTTTGCGCAAGTTCCGAGGTTTGGCTCGGCTCGGATTTGCTACACGTCATTCATTTTCAAAGGGATTTATTTCAAAGACTGAATTTTAGTCAAGTATGGAGGCGTTATATCATCAGACCAATAAACTAGTACAGGAAACCCAACATTTGTTTTCTCAATTGGAAAGAAAACATTCAGATTTAGATCTCCAAGCAATTGAGTATGACATACAGTCAAAGATAAATCTGATCAACAGGTAGATTAAATTTAAAATTACCTCGCTCATTATTTTGATACCAAAGAGCCCAATATTGAGTGACAGCAATCAGGCTAGTCTTTTTATTCTTTTATGAGATTTTCAGTCCTTGTACAGAGAATTTCAAATTATTTCATAAATCTAATTAATTATCACTGGTTCTTATTTCAGCAATTGTGAACGACTCGATATTCTGTGTATGAAAGGTCCTGTATCACAGAGACAAAATGCCAAAATGCGAGTTGATCAATTGAAGTATGACGCACGTCATCTATGTGCTGCTTTAAACTCATGGAGAAGTCAACTTATGCGCCGAAAAAAAGAGGAAATCGAACGAGAAGCATTATTGTCTCAACAGTTTACTCCCAACGATCAAATAGACATAATGATAGATCACAATCTTCAACATCACTCCAGTTTGCGAAACGCCACCCATGGTGTAGACGACTTGATTCAGCATGGTAGTGGGATTTTAGATGGGTTAAGATCTCAAAGATCTACTCTCAAGGGTGCTCATAAAAGACTTGTTGATATCGGAAACACTCTAGGACTCTCTAACACTACTATGAGACTTATTGAGCAGAGAGCTCGACAAGATGGATTAATATTAGTTGCCGGTATGGTTGTGACATGCTTTGTTATAGTGTTGGTAATAATGTACCTCACATAATTAACACTGCACTCATCACATGTAAATATAATGATTATGGTTATGGTTAACTATGATTATCAAAGACAATTTCAAATAATGTCGAGTACATTGCACGGAAGCTGATCATCTGACAAATTTGATTGTTATTCTGACATAAACATTTATAGAGACAAAGAACGTTGCTTTTTGTTGTTGCTGACAGTAGTACAGTTTGTCTATTTCTCTTCGAAAATATTGTAACTAAAATTCATCCAATGTGCGATGTAATTATTTTATTCCAAGAATAATTTTTATTTTAGTTTGTCATTGTTAAAACTGTTTCATCTGGCCTCTCAATCTAACTAATTTTGGTAGAGAAAAACGCATCGCAAGAATATTTATGCTATGATAGCTTTCGTTTCATACGTTCATGGTACAGTATCGCGGTGGTAGGCGGTAGAACAATGTAATATAAAAATTCTCTACTAAAAAGATATTTTGAGATATCCGCAGTCATTTTGTTCCCGCACTGCCCGAACTCGGAAACTCGTTCTGGAATTAAGGACAATTCGATTTTTATAAAAAAAACCAGTTGATATTCGGTAAATCAAATCAGTCCAATGAGTCGAAGTCGTTTGGTACTAATACATCTTCACATTTTGAATCGCCAGTGAGTTTCTGAAGGCACTGACTTCAACTTACTATACTATGTATAGACCAATGAATTTCGTTTACCTGCTGTCATTGGGAAATGGGTATTATAAGGAAAGAAAGAGGGGGTAGGACCCAAATCCCCTCTCAGTTCGTGCTCCCCTCTCCCAGAAATACGCATCCCCACCAGGTTCCTCTCAAGTAACGCGATTTTTTAAACGCGCATCATTTCGAAGGCTGCCTTTCCGGCGTCAGGAGGCTGTGGCTGAGCGATGAGTTGTACCTTCTGTTTGTTATTAAATTCGTAATTAGTCAATGAAGAGGATAGTGGAGACCGCTGTCCGGTGGCCTTGGATGAGTTTGAGTTCAGTCCACGTTTCGATTCTTTATTCGTGACTAGATCCACACTCATCCAAGGATGCTGGACCGAAGCACTGATTCAGAGCCAAACTAAGGTGACCCCCTAGAATTACAACATGCGTCCGAGAAAACGCGGCAGCTGCAAGCTTGTGTTTGTTGAACATTAATGAATAAATATAAGGGTATCGTTAAAATATAAGATCCGTAATTGTTTTATTCGAAATCTTGTTTTGTACTCGATCGTCCAAAAATTCTTTTTAGTTTCTTTGTGCGTGAACACCTGCCGTTTCTTCCTCCCTCCCCTCTAACCGTCCTTCTCGGGTAACGGTAAAATTCCAAGCCCTGTGAGGTTTCTCAGGCAAGGCACTCGGCCAAAACCACCCTCGCGTCCGTATTTGAGAGAGATGAACACTCAAATAGCACAAAAGATTTTAAAGCATGGATTCACGGTCAGTTCATGCAAGCAAAACCACTACTTTTCACGAACGACCTTACTAAATCTACCTTTCTACACCGTGCGAGTATACCTGTATGTATGGGATTTCTCTCCAGGATAATTACTAAATTGTTAGGTATACATGGGTATACATATAGAGACATAATGGATCGCATGCAATGAAAGCGGTCTTTGAAATTACCATTAAATTTATACAAGCAAAGCGAAAAATAACGGATGGAAATTTTCTCGAGAACACCACTACTACTAAACTTCTACGAATCTTATAATTTTTCGCCAATTTTCGAATCTCTGTGACTCATCGAGAAATTAAATTTACGCTCCTTTGAAAAGTTGATGGTCGTAAGTTCGGTTGCCTAGAACATGGCGCGTCATAATTGTAAGCATTCTATGCATGGTTTGGTCTCTTATTGAATCTGCAGGTGTTAGAGCCGTTGAAAGTAGATATTGTACAGAGCAAGGGCGAAAAATGTAGACATAATTTATTTGCATCGTGCATACATCTATATGCAGGCATTTATTACCTCGTAACGTACATAATAGAGATTATGTACGTACATGGTATAAGAGACAATCATTTGAATAAACTGGATTTACAAATGGTCGTGTGGTATAAATATTTCAGTACACGACTAGTATAAGATTTTGTTGGTAACAATATATCTTTACAACAACTATTTACTCTACATATATAAATTATACTGAACTTCATAAACATGTGACAGTAGGTTTTCAAACTTGAGCTTACTCAAAATATGATAGCACATGAGTATAGCTGTAGTATCAAATCAGTGATTATGTAGTGGCGATTGAATGATTTGATTATGTTTATACAATGGAGTTTGTTCCATTAGTTTTTATCAGACTGACAACTTTTAATCCACGCAACATGATATTCATGTGATCGTGCTACGGAATAAATAAGTTTTAGTACCTTGTAGCTTATTTTACAAATACCAAGTAACAAGAATACTATGCACCTAGTGGATCTTCTTATATTTTCGTGGCTTTGTTAATGTATAAGAGCTCGTACCTTCGTGCACAGCCACACATTTATTGGTACAATATGGTACAATGATTTACCAGATTTGTTAATCATAGGACAATAGATGGAAAGGAATATAAACTGGTTACTTTATCACAATATTATTGACTCTGATATTGTAATTCTGCTCTGTCCTATGTGCCAGAATATCTAAGTAGGAGAAGAAATTGGATAAACAATGCTTTCCAAATAATTCAGGTCGTTGACTTTGATGATATTATCTTCATCAAGTGCTCTGAGATTCCAAATTCAACTGAGCTAATTGAATATGCTCTTCTACATCCTCTGTCTGGTAGGAAGAATCCGGTTGGGAGCTGAGCTCTTCGATTCCTTTTCTTATCTGTGATTGTAACTGATGAGCAATTTTTCTAACTGCTGAGTGATTTCTTTTGATGTGCGATGCACATGCAAGTATGCCATCCCAAGGTGCAGCTGACGTATGACCGAGATAGAGTTCCATCCACAATTCTATACTGACTGGTGCGACACTCGGCCAAATAACCCCTGGATTTGGTTCGTAGAGTGGATTCAACCATTTTTCTAAAGACTCTGGCTGATTTATGTGGGACCACAGACTAGTCGTTCTTTCAGACAATCTCAAACGAATACGTTCCGCCTCTGAATCTCCTAAGAATGTTCCATAGCTCGAACAATAGGCGTGTCTACAAAGCTCGATAAGCAAATCTGTTGTATATTCAAAACTGAACTGAAATTGATGATGAAGTTGGTAAAGGCAATCCAGAAAAAGTAGAAAGGTTGGAGCATGTGATGGATTTTGCGAATGTGGTGAATGATAAGGGCCATGACGAGTGCGACTAAAGAAGGTATGACCAGCCTGCAACCATTCACGTTCGACTAAAGCTTGCAAACCTCTGACAGTCCGACAGTCAGGATTCAAAATTGCTTGGGCTAAACTAGTCACAACAAGGGTACAGTCTCTGCCAGCACCACCTATGAAAACCCAATGTTTATCTAAGTTCAAATATATAACTTAATATATGTTCTAATAGAACAATAGTAACTGTCCACCATGAACATAATGAATGGCATTGACAGTTCCTTTTATGAGGTACCACCATTGAGCGCTATTGTTTAATAATTATTCAGATATTACATGATCCATAAATGTGTATGGGTGTTCAGTTACAAAAAGCTCAGAGCTGGGACTACCTACCATGGACTAAGACCGCTGCAGCTTCTTGATGAAGACATTGAGCAGCTACGCAGGCTGCGTTGAGTGCAGTTTGGACTGCAGTCAGCCAACCGCTGCTTTCTAGTCGAGAAAGCCACTGCGATGTGGAGCATTTCGTATCATTGCAAGCATCAATCAGTTTACAAAAACTTTCTGCTAAGTCCGCTGAACGTGGCACAGGCTTGTGAACCTTGCGCCATTGTGGATAAGCAGTTTCTGATTCTGTGCCACCCCCTCGATTTCTAGCTGCCTGAGCCTGAGTTACAGACCGTGTATCGACAATGTATCTAGAAAAATATCTACAGTAATACTAGTGTCATTCGAATTTGTTGTAAGGCAATAAAAATTGCCTTGATTTGCCAATTTTGAATCGCTTTTTAACAGGACAGTGTTAAAAACTTTCATAGTGCTTCTAGATCTTTAACACAAAGAAAACAACAACTTTTCTGTAATCTTTTTCAACAGTATCGATATCAGTTCATTATCTTGTGAGTTAGTTGTACCTCATTGATAATAATTGAACTACTTAAATATAAGTTGACAAACCCTCTCCTTCCTGGCCCTAATACCGCGTTCAGAAGTCTTTCGTCTTCTTTGCATCGTTTCCCTATGGTCCCAGACATTGGCTGACTACTTCTCATCAGAATACTCTGTAATAAAAAGTAGTGGTATTGTATTATAGCAATGAATCGTATTCATTCAGTGTAAAGATTTTGTACCCCTCCTTCATGTCTGTAGCACAGAACAGGGAATCTGCCACCATCTCTAAACTTGGCAGCTAAGACGATAACTTTATCTTCTATATGTCGTGGGACAATAACTGCTGATGGATAGGAATTACAAACTTTGTAATCACGATTTAGGTAACAAATACGCCATTCATCTGCATGAGTTGCTAATAACCTAGACCATTCTGAAACTGGTGCAAATGCGGTCCATCCATCTTCAACTTGTGTCGTTGAATTAGTTACAGATTGTGGCCTATAGAAGAAAGGGTACTGCAGTGATTGATCTGAAATTTAAAATACATGTGCAATTATGTTATAGTAAGACTTTTGCTTGATATATTTTCCCACAAATGTCATGAATGGTTATTCTTTTAGACGAATTTGATGACTCGAAAGCCATAATATTTTTGAATTCACAAGTCCCAATGCATCCTGTGTATTACCTAGACATGCAAGCTTTTCAAGCGAGAGAGCTACATTATTTAAGTCTTCTGTAGAGTTAATATCCAATTGATAAATACGAAAATCCTTGCACTTCAAAATGATACTGCCTCCAGGGTTTTGGTTATTCGACTTTTTCTCTATGATATCAATGTTGCGGTGCAATAGCTGAAACACAAATAGATCAGTGATGTTCACACCCAGTGAGTCCTGAAACCAGATGGTAACAATCATGATGTAGGGATGATATTTTCATCACAACTTTAACGTAAAATCATCAGGGTTCCATTCATTTCAGATGGATGATAGTTTTCAGAACAATCATAATTCTGAGACAGTATCACAAAGTGGAAACTGTAACATTTTTGATATCATATTGAATCTTTTGTTGAACCCTTATTCTAAATACATATTGCAGGTTGTTTACAACGGTTGAGCGGTAAATATATCTTGAAATTAGATTGGTCCAGTACCCAGAGCTCTTGTGAAGCCACCTGTCTTGAAGACAGAATGAGATGGTGTCCGCTAATACACAGCGTTCCATCTAAGCTAGGATTCCTATCAGTTTCATCACTTTTATCAGTGAGAACGACGTTATCTACTTTAGGCACCAATATCAAGTCGGCGAATTCCATTATCCTAGTCGTTGGTTTTCTGGAAATGACAAGACAAACTATCATTGACTCAAAATACGTGCATTATTGACAGATCGCTGTAACCTCAAATTAATAACTTACGTGCTGCTGTTTTCTTGAATTGTTATTGGTAAGTTGTTTAATCAACTCTGCAGAGTAAATTGTCAAAATATTCGGGTCACATATCCTTTGGTGCAGTTTAATTGAATCTTTTAGTGACAGCTGTTTGTACTCTTGAGAACAAGAGAATAAATCTGTGCGCGAATATTTACGGGTGTATAAATCACCTGATTACAAATAGGAATTTGCAAAAAAATTCTACTAATTTCTAATTGTTTATAGGGCGTATACTAAAATCTGGACATTCTAGGAGGCAACATTCTTTAGCAATATCATTGTGAGGTTTCAGATTGACGTGCAATGCATGGTTTGACACTTCTTTAATGGTATACGTCACTTGTGTATATTACCTTGATTTGCATAATCAACTACAAATACAATAGATACAATACCACTACACGTGCATCACCATAGATAAAACGACCACATGACTTGAAAGTTCGGGTAGGTTCCGAGGGATGGCCCTATTAGTTTAGTATATTATATAGGTATAGTGAGAGCTGAGAATTGAACTGGGAACTTGGTAGAACTTCAGAAGGAAAGCCGAAAGCCCCGTTCAGCGCTCGTCGTGTGGTGGGTGCAGGGAGAGAGATATTTCCTAATATTTTACAACGATTGTTGGCTTCGCCTGGCATGTTATTGAAGAGAGAACCACCGTATTGCTGACTGATGCGTCATCTGCTGAACTTTCGTCGATTAGAGATGAGTACATGAACGTAAACTAATTGGTAAGATCCTGTTTGTGTTTTTATCAATTACAATAATACATCCTCTACTCTATTCATTACCATTTCACACAAGTGCAGCATCCATTCCTGCTCTTGTCAGTTATGCCACCTATTGTTCTGATAGTCTGAAAATATGGATTGACTCTTAGCCAGCTAGTTCATTTCAATCCATACAGTAGTCCTTTCTCCCGATAGAATTTACACAAATATGTATGTCTCTTGAACCAGTATCCGCTACATCGAGCTCCGATTCAGATTCTACTTCCTACCCTTGTCACAGCATTGTTTAAATTGCATTCCACATCAATACAGAATGCTCAATTTACAGATGCTTTTTATTACATAGAATTTTGTACTATTCAGACATTTAATTGATTTTCACAATCTAGTGATGTAATGCCTAATTATTCTATTTTTAATTCTTGTTTGATCAGAAACCCAACTGGATTTTGTGCTAGCTTACTGATTCGGGAATAGCATGCGCTAAGTAACAATAATTTAGCTGGTTATAGTACAACACTCTTAGTAATCAGGTACCATAAGATATAGTTTGTAATCTCAACTAACAAAGCCACTATTTGTTAGTAAAGCATAAGTTATGAACTATCTTCTCATTTATGATAGATTCACATACAGTTACCTGTCATCAAATGCTCAATTCAAATATTGTAATTAATCTCTACTATACCTTTACCGTCACACTATGTGAAAGTAGGAAAATTAAATCCTTGTGAAACTTCCAGTTATTATGGTTATTCAAGATATAATATTTACTCTTTTTATTTAGATACTTTTTGGTACATGATTGTAATCAATATGGAGACTTTGGAAAATGGAGAAAATGCAATGCAGAACTCAGTTGATCAGAACAAGTTGGATCTCACAATTACGGAAATGGATACAAATGCTGATGAATCTGAGACAAAATTAGATGAAACAAGCAGAACTGAACCTACTGATGAAACTAAGCACCTAGAATCAAAGACAAATTCTAATATTAGCGATGATGTCAAGGCTAAACAGCAAACTGAATCAAACAGGAAGGAAACTGACATAGAAACAGTAAAACTTCAAATAAGTAAACTTGAAGCGGAACAAAACATTGATGAAGCAATCGATGCCAAGAGTCCTGCCAACGAAACACGGAGCACAGAAACAAGATCCTCATCATTGTCTGTTAGCAAAGACCTCAAGATCACCGAAGAAGAAATAAAAGGGGAAAGTGTCTCTAAGGAGGGGAGGAGAAAACGTAGAATATCAAGGTTGGTGGAGCCTATTATACAGACATACTGTTTTTTTTATGTTCGCTTGGTTTTACGACATAGGCCTGATTCTTGACAAGAAAATTATAAACCTTTTCCAAAGAATGCTTGAATTACTTCTTGATCAGAATAGACTTGAATATGATTTACAAATTGAACAACAGATCTCTTTCATCCTGTAGCGATTTTATATTGGTTAAACATTCCAAAAACCAATCTTTAGACTAGTTTTTCGAATAATCTCTATTGGTGTTTCTAACAATTTGTATCACTATTCAATTCACTATGACCTTTGAGAATTAGTATAGTTTTGAGTTTTGCACTGAATATACCTAATACATAGGAAGAATTAGAAAGTTCCAAGATCCAGATTGTTCTAGAACAGTATCAAGTCTTACTCTTCATTGTGCTTTACTTCACGTATTTTTCTGTCTACTAGCTTGTCAGACAAATGTGATTCATTATTTGGTCTTCATTGGGGTTTACACCACAGAGAGGGCAAATATTTTGAACCCAGTTTCAGCTCTGTAGACTTAGAATTAGAAGAATGAATGACACTTATGCTTGTGTATACCACAGAGAGTTTGAGACACATATTTGAAATATTAGTACCATAGGATAATGTAAATATATTTTCATCTCCAGCATTGTAATAAGTCTTAGTTTTATCCATAACTCATCCTCTGCATTCCTGCAATCTCATCATAATATTATTGTGTTATTTATAGAGTTACTGTTCACAAGACTGTTATTAAGACTGTAAACAACTAGAGTTTTTAGTAATCCAGTCATACATATTTTAATCTCAATAGTGTCATTGGAAGCCATTAAGTTTTGACGGAACAAGATGCTTTAGCTCATGATTTTCGTTTCATATTTCATGACATACGCCACTTGTTTCAAAGTTGTAACACAATCATCAGAAAGTGTCCTTGACCTCAATAATTGCAATGCCCTTATGGCTATCATGTAGACAGTAAGACTCAATAGTATCGAACTATTCAGGAGTTTTCATTCTTATTACTTTCTAATTTTGATTTGGCTTAACTGTAGCTGAATTGAATAGATAGAATAAGTCAAGAAATGAGAGGATTAGTGTGTGCTGTGTTTTGAATTAATTTGTGACTGACATCTGAAGAAAGGGGTCTTGAATAAATGTAAATTATAGAAATTGGGAAGTCAAATTGAATAGGATCAAAAAGTGCATAATTATATTGTATGATTATTGGATAGAATTGAATGATTTTCTGTTTTCAGTGTACAAGGAGGAGACTTGTCTGCGGACAAAAATGAGCGAGTTAACAAACCCAAACGATCTAAGAGTGATTCAGACAAGTTTTGTTGGCGCTGTCATAAAGAAGCTGTTGACAGCCAGTGTACAGCCTGTCCTCGTTCATGGCATCGTAGATGCATGGGTGGAGGCCCAGCACCAACGTCTGAGAATTGGATCTGCGGGGAGTGTGCTGCGATTTTAAAAGCTGAAAATGCTGAAACACGTTCACCTGCTATGACACAGTTATCTGTGGAGCAGCTCTGTACCCTTTTGAAACACGTAGTTGGAAGAATGCGGGATTATCCAGGGGTATGCGCACTAGCATAGTGCCATAAAATTTCTAAAGTACCTCTGTACTTTAAAAACGCTTTATAAATCCTAAAATGGCAAGATGATACTTGCTCGGGAGATTGAAGTAATTGCAACTAATAAACAACTTTTCTTTCTTCTGTACAGTCAGAGCCATTCTGGAAGGCAGTAGATCTCACTGAAGTTCCCAACTATTTGGATTACGTTGTTAAGCCAATGGATTTGAGTTTGCTAGAGTCCAACGTTCGCTCAAAGCTCTATGGAAGCACCGAAGCTTTTATGGCTGATGCCAAGTGGATTCAACATAATTGCATTGTATTTAATACTTGTACGTATTTTTATACCCTTTAATTATTGTATATTTTATAGTAATAATGGAATAGTTCGTCTCTTTGTTTCGTTGGAGTATGATCTTTTCATTTTCAGGTGGTGGCGTTTACACAGATACTTCTAAATTAACGAATGCTGCAAGGCAAATCATAAAAGCTGCTAGACAAGAGGTATCTGAAATTGAAGCTTGTCCCGATTGTTATGGACATGCACGAAATCTGCCTAGACCTCAACCAGCATGGTTCGTCGAACCATGCCGAAGACCACATCCACTAGTCTGGGCAAAGCTGAAAGGATTTCCTTTCTGGCCAGCAAAGGCCATGTCTCGAGTTAATGGCCAAGGTCATGTAGATGTACGTTTCTTTGGAGCTCATGATCGGGCTTGGGTATCTCCTCGAGATCTGTACTTATACTCTAAAGATCCTCCTGTCCCATTACCACGCAAACGAAAATCAGATATGGATGAATGCGTCCGTGAATTAACGCGACATTGTCGCAAGTTGGAAATGGCCTTTGGACAATTCAAATTTGCACCACCAAAAATACAATATAATCCCAGAGATTTATCTCAAATAACGTTAATGCTGCCAAACTATGACCCTTTTGTGCCCGGTAATTTAACAGCATCTTTGAGTCCTCCGCCACGCAGAAAGGGACCTTTGAGAAAACGGTCGCTGATTCTTAAGAAAAAATCTCCAACCAGGGAGGCGCTCATGAACAATAGTTCAGATTCTGCTAATGAATCTACACCGAGAAAAGATTCTGAAAGTGATTGTGACAAATTCATTGAGGCGGCCAGAATTCCACTAGTTCCATCCACGACTGAAACTAAAACAGACCAATCCAAACCAGTATTGTCCAGTAAACGTGCTGATCTTCAAAATGAACCTCAAAAATTACCTGCTAATGGAATTTCTCATAAAAACAAAAAACCTGGATTAAAACGTGGGAACATTATTAAAAAACAAGGTGTTGAAATCCAGATAGAGAACAAAAATCACTCAGTAAGTAAGGGTAGTGACGGTCATAGCAGTTCTGAAAATGAAATTGCACTGGATATTAGACAATCCTTGAAGTTGGTTGATGACACCTCACATGAAGAGAAACCTTTACCATTGGAGATTGAAAAAAAATCTCAGAAATTACAAAAAAATGATATTGAATCACTGCCGGAATCAAAAATCAAATTAAAAAATAATCAGAAAATAAATAAAAACCAAGCCAAAGGCTATAAACCGAAAACTAGAATGGTTAATCAGGTAATTGCGGAACGAGCCAAGGCTACAGCTGCCAACCAGCCACAAGTGTTACCCGAACCTATACAAGATGAGAATTCTTACAGAGATCAAACACCAGTTGCTAGTGTATCATCAAGATCAATCAGTACTGATTCCTCTGCCAATCTAACCGACACCATAGCTAATTCTTCATGTAGCTCGAATAATACAGCAGATGCAATTCCTAATACTATTGTTAATACAAATTCATTAACGGCTATAGCTATGACTGCGTCAGGTTCGATTCCTACAATTGTTAATGCTGGAAATACTGCTGAGTCTGTAATGACTTCAATTTTATTAAGGAACAACACTCCATCAGAGGCTGGAAAAAGAGCGAAATTAATCAAAGATTCCTTTACAATGAACGAAGCATCAGCCATAATTAAACAGGAACCTAAGGAACAACACCAACACCAACCACTAAAGAAGGAGTCCAAGGCACGTAAATCCTTCCTCAATAAGCCTCCAGTTTTCCCTCAAATTCCAGCACCGTCCCCACCAAAAGCTCCAGCAAGTCCACCTGATGCGATGGTTTACATTCCTGGACATAGAACAGAAAATGAAAGTGATCATTTGTTACTACCTCCAGAGGCAGGTCCTCTCAGTGCTCAGCTTCATCGTGGAGGTCAGGACTTAGCTAGGCGAATGGCACAACTGATGGTAGAAGCTCTTGCCGAGGCAGCTCAAGTAGATTCAAATCATCCTGATAATTCTGAAATTAATCAACGAGCAACAGTACACTATCTCAAACTACAGATAGAACGAATGAGATGGCAACATCAACAGCATCTAGCTGAACTGAAGCATAATACAGGTACGCTAACTTCAAAATGTACGAATAAGTAAGTAATTATGTTTTTTTTCACACTTCCAAGTGTGAAGGTGAATTGAAATATCTACTTATCAAAATCATTTCTCAAAATTTGTTTCAACAAATTTTTCAAGTAATTCTATGAATTCTAAAGTTGAGGATAGTATGTTTTTGAGCGTTTTTTTTTCAACCGATTCCCAGATCTGAAATTAAGGGAAATGAAAGCGAGCTGGGAGGCTGAACGATATAGAGCAATTGAAGAAACTCGACGTGAAGCAGAAGAAGAGCGGTTAAGAAGTATTGAAGAGACGAAACGAAAACAATGGTGTGCATTGTGCGGAAATGAAGCTTTATTTTACTGTTGTTGGAACACGGCATACTGTGATTATCCATGCCAGCAAGCTCATTGGTCCAGCCACATGCGGACTTGTGCTCAAAATCCACCTCCAAACACCATTATTACTGCAACTGCGAACGTCAATCAACAGCAGGTGATGCCAAGGCTTGTGATAACTATGCCGCATGCATCACCTAACGTATGGGGGGCCTAGAGCCAAGATTGGTGTAAATCTTTGAGGCTTACTTTAATGTGTGAAACAAATTCATGCATAGCTAAGAAATATTAGGGTTTATATAGTTTTACAAGTGGAAGGCAGTGGTTACATTACTTTATAGGTGAAAATGATTCTGAAAACTTGACTGCAATTTTGATTGGAGCGTTTACAAAATTTTGATTTTCCCCATTTTGGGTTGTCTCCTCGCGATGATCAGTTCTATAGGTCAAGACCGTTGTTCACATACTTTCTACATTTGACAAATTGTTTCCTCCTATACAAGTTCAATATTTTTTAAATAAAATGTTAATTCCCCTTGGAAATAGTCAACGCAATTTATTCTTGCACGTAGAACATTGAAATATAAGAGTAAAACATTCATGGATTTGACTTACACTATTCATGCTCTGGACCCTTCATGCTATGAAGAATTGTGTTATTCGCTAGCATTTATGTTTCGTTCATTGCAAATATTCAAAATTTAAAAATAACTAATATAGTGATAAATATAACGTCATAATAAGTATTCAAAATTTAAATTGAAACATATGGAATTATATAATTGAGATTTGAAAGTCTTGATACAATAAGAAAGACAAAATAAGGCAGTTGTTTTCTGTCATGCAAAATGACTTCTTACATACATATATGGCTATATACGGATATAAAAACCACAAAAAAATGCGTATGGTCCTTATTGAATTGTCAAAACATCTGAGTCACAAATTCCGATACTGTCATGCAATACTAACATACTACTTTGTAATCTATGTATATGCTATTGTCCTCATAAAATGCTGTCATCTAAGTACTAATGTATATCTTCTTGTATTTACAGAACGGTTTTATCAAACCATGTGCTCCAGGTGGTAACATATACACTCTCCAAAATGGTGAGTTCAGACTTGTGCCAACTACAATACCATGTCCAACAATCAAAGCTATTAAAGTACAGCAACACTGAAATACCGAGGTATGTCGTTTGGTCATTGACGAGATATTAACATTATGTTAATACCACAAGTAAGTGGCAAAGTGGCAATTATATTTATATTATTATATTATAATCGATTTAACATTCTACGGTTGTAAAATTTCTGTGGCAGCAAAGTATGAGATATCATTTCTATATCTTCATGGTATTTTCGGTACTCTTGAACGACCACGGCATGCAAAAAATTTTGTTGAAAGGGCAAAGATTGATAACATTTTGTACTTCTGACCCTTCTAATATCGGCTCCGAGTTTTGGGCTGAATTTGTTCTTATGAAAAGCATATGAATTCGCAGCAGATAAGTTTTGAAATTATAAGGGATTGGAGGAAATTTTTCGATTTGGTTAATTTGAGTGATTACAATCCACTTGATGAAATATCGGGAAGTTCTTGCGTGTGCTTTTGTAAATGAATTCCGGACGCTCTAATTAGCTCATAGTTTACCTGAGATTATGAAATGAAATTTATTTCAAGCTAAACATTGTTATCATAGTCATGGATTATAGATCATTACATCGTAAGTGAATATGATCATAGCATCGAATAACCGAATTTCTACTTAATTGAGAAGTAAAGCATATTTATCTTGTATGGCATCAAAAAATGAATCTGCAGCGAAACGTAGCGGTGTATCTATTTAAACTTTTATTATTAATATCTTAATTATTTATTAATAAGCACTCCGCAATCTGATTATGGTAGACAAACAGAAAGATTATATATCTTTATATACATATGTATGTATATCTATTGATAATTTGAAGCTCGATCACCTACGACAAGAGCGTGTATTTTTACAATCTTGGAAGTGATGATGTTTTGATTACAGCATCGTTAAATGCGTGGAGAAATTATCTCTCGTATTGAGGATGTATGTTATCCAGTGACTTGCTGATAAATTTGCACACTATGACAAAAATTCGTCCCTTAAACACGACTTGCAAGGTAACTATGTTGAATTGTGTCGACCGTCACAAAAATATTTTTCGTTTTAAGGGGCAAACCATCCTCGTGTGTGTGTTTTAAAAAGTCACGAGACGGGAATGACCCGAATAATGCTCCTCTTATCCTTTGTAGATAAGCTCTTTCATTATAAGTGATTCATGTAGAATCAATTGTTAATACGAACATTATTCAGTAGTTTCAGGGCCTAGAAAGATTTCTAAGCTTATACATTCGTTAGTACACCATACAACAATATAAATGTAGTCCATTAATTGTTATGTACCACATAAGTAAAACAACAATACATTTTATTTCCTAAAACTGGGCTACACATTTCATTCTAATAAAATACTATTTCTTTACCATATAAATAACAACTCATTTGTACCTTTAAGCACCAGAGTGTATATACCGGATGTTTCAAATTTCAAATAGTCAGAAGAAAAACTGAACATTTTGCAGTTTTTTGTAAGCAATAATTCAGAATATGATGTCACTTTTAAGGTCCACGTACAAAAAAGTATGTTCGAATATGTAAAATTTGTATGTGTCCAGGGGGGGAAGCGGCGTTTATTGGGAGCGCAATGAAATGGGATTGTCGATCAATATTATATGCATTGATTTGAAATCATTTGGAATTATTGGGGTGGTTTGGCTTGTCTGAAGCCCCCCCGGATATATCATCATAGATTTCAATACCATCGGTATTGATAAATCAGCATACATCAAACTTTTTAAATCTTACGTAATACATCGCGCCAGTTTTGAAGGTCAATTCGTAATCAGTGGGCCAAAATACATCGTTTCACTGTAAAGGTTGTTATCAGAAAGGGCTTTTCTTACTTCTGCACCCGCATTTTTTCCATCACGTATTTAGATGGAATCAAAATATTCCTTTTCTTCTTTACTGCCTTTTCACCTTTTTACATCTAATTTTTCATAATTACTATTCAGTTCCTATCTACGGCGACGAACGACGGTTGCCATAGTTTGAAGTGTATACCATGCTTACTTTGCTGCACCATTATACGTATTGCCATTGCCATGAACACTGTACCCAAAATCATAAAATATCCACCATAGACGACGTACTGTAATGAAAAAATCCTTATCCCATTATTAAGTAGAATTCAACCATGCATGTATGTTACATCTGAAGCACATACACAATTTAATCGTAGACAGAAAACTGTGATCTTCGCTTATACACGGAGAGATTAGAACATTTATGCCAATAGATAAAATTTGATCAGCTTTGGAATAAAACAGATTTCCATATCATGTCTTGAAAATCTAGCATACGAGATTGGAAGAGACGCGCATCAATATCTTCGAGGGTACGTTAATGATGGGCGTATAGGATCTTTATAAATTCTAATTATGAATTAAATTTCCATACCTGTAGTCGGATGGATAAAGCAAACACGCAATTTCCAGTTACTGCAAAGGCCAACAAGCTTTGTAGAAGTAATGCCACCAACATATTTATACCGAATATAAATCCATAACTTTCATCAGACAAGTTCTTAGCGACTTCAGAGCTGAAAAGTTCAGGATTAACTACCCGTTTTTTATAACTATTAAAAAAAAATGCTTACCTTACTACTGTGATCATTGCCTGGTATAAGGCTACAAACGTAATGTAAGAAATGTACGAACACCATATATTTTGTGTCTGAGATGCAACGATGAGTGCAGCACCTTGGATTAATGCAAATACTGATAAAACTGCCTCTCCGACGACAGACCAGTTCAGATTGAGCTTTCCAATCCCAAACATAGACAGGGCAACTGCAACGATATGAAATAATTGAAATATCTGCTGTACAAGTAAGATGCAAAATGAAATTCACAAAATTAACTGTTGCTGCTTGCCAATGACTGTAAGGACTGCTTCGGCTAGCCCATTGTAAACATTGTCCGATTCTTCCATTGAATTTTTCCAGAGAAATTGTATGTAGTTGCATACTTGGAAATAGCCGCAAGTAGCAAATGCCCACCATACAGACCATTTGAGCTGATCAGGATTCGAATATGCGAGCAAAAAATCTCGCCACATTGAACGGTACACATTTTTAATTTTTCCAAAAGTACCCCGATTTGCGTCGGACTCTTTCACAGTCTGGATTTTTAGCTGAGTCTGGGATGATTCGTCAATGCATCGCTCTGCTTTGATCTGTATTGTTTGTTGCGACTGTAAACATTCTTCGGCACATTCAGACGTCTTTGAACGATGAAAATAAATAGATTGGGACACAGGCGGTAGAAAAAAAGCCCAAATAGTTGCAAGAACTAAACCTGTACAAATAGATATTGAAGCTAATTTAGGGATTAAAATTATCGGATCTATGTTGAATATACGTATGTGATAAAAATTGGCGCAATTACACATGCACACTGTTTGCATACCGGCCAGTGTGAGGTAGAGCAGCTGATGATAATCAAGAAGATTAAAAGATACTATTAACTGCGCTACTACACTTGCAGTGAATCTTCCCAATGAAAGCGCAATCCTGGTATGACTGGTCACTTTTTGATAGTGAAGTTTGCTGATTTTGGTATATATGTATGTCAGGTACGCTATTTCTGTTGATTGAAATAGACCGAAAAAAACTTCATGAAATTTCATATCTTGTATGGTACGACCCCAGATCGTTATGATAGCTGATGAGCTTCCCGCGATACCACATAATATGATGACCGGTTTGTAGCGAAGGTAATCGGTCAACAGAAGCACCGCGAATGACGTTGTTAAATAGGAATACGTACCAACTGGAAATATCTCTTGATAAACCTGGAAGATATATACAACATTTGATGATTTCGCGAATGATATCTAATTCCTTAGTCCCAAAGACATTAGAACTTTCATGAATGTGTTTGATCATCCGACAATTTTCAAATTTCAGATCGCTATTTCAAATTTATAGCTCTGAGTTTTTTAAAGCGAACCTCGGATCGACGATAAATTTGGCCCAGCAACCTTTGGGGCGTTTCCTCACGTATTTTAACTGTAAAACTAATTTTTTAAGTCGATGCAATAATTAACTGCAGAGCGATGAGCCCTTTGTCACTGTAGTTCGGCATTAGCGGGAAAGATGCAGTTCATGATTCTTATCCGAAACCAAAAAAAAAGCAAAATCGTTCTGATCAGAATTTTTTTTTTCAAGTGAACTAAAGAAAGGTATAAATAATCATAAAAGCATAACTTTTTCAGATTTGAAAAGGAAAATGTGTATTTTTAATACAAAATAATCAATTTACCGTGCCGTAGAAGTTATCTACAAAAATTTTTTAACAATTTTATTAGTTTACATGAAGGAGAATTCAATACTGACGAAAACGAACTTTGATTCGAGTCGATAGGATTTTGTGAATATATTCCTGGATAGTTTATCCATCCACTTAGGCAATAAACAAAGAAGAAATGATTTTTTCTGGATCTTCCAAATCAGGATTTCCCCCTTAAAATGTTCAGACTGGAATCAAATAATTGAAAATTCCGTGTAAAACTTATTCATAGATTACTTGAATCTACTTGCCTGTTCTTTGGTAAAATTCATCCACTGTCCGGTGAAATATTCAACGGAAAATGGGTCAGACGGTCTGAATTCTTTGAAAAATCCAAATACGCACAACAGTAAAGATATCCTCGTATAAGACATTGCCACTTTCTTTTGAGTATTGTTAGCGACTTGATTACCAGAACATAACAATAGATCTTTATTGAATAGTAAAATTATAAGGATATACCCGCCAGGACCGCTGTACATCCCCACGCTTTTTCTCATCTATAATGCGGTGCGCGCACACTTTTCTTTCCAACCTTGGGTCATCTGGACAATTCTTTTCGCATCCTCTTCATCTATTTGCTTTTTCTCTTATTCTCATAAATTAATCGCTAACTGCTAATCATCCCGCTTTTCGAATGATTCTTTGTATTGATTTTACGGTTTATATCACAGCAGTCCACACGGCGAGCCACTTCGTAGACACTTCGTCTCATTAGGCACAAACTAGAGCCATTGCATAGAAACAGGATGATTTTTCTAAGGTATCGTTGGAAGTTTCTTCGTTGGTATATTTGGGGCAGTTGGGATAATCAAAAATGCAGAAAATTCGACACTATAACTAATAGTATTATTTCAATTGGAAACATTTTTCACAATAACTAGATAGACTCTAAAATGTTTATAAACAAACCAGTAACCTCGATAGAAAAATTATTAATTTTCTTTTACAAACTACGCACTGTACATACCTATCAAATATTCATCACTAGTCTCACGTATGTACATACAAGGCATGACTAACAATAAGAACATCTCATCAATACATTAATAATAAAAATGATGAAAACTTCTCCTGATACTGAAATTAATACCTGTTATTTTCTTCAGACCTATATCGAAAGTATTATTATTTGAAAATGAAGTTATGCGTTAACTATGAAATAGATTGCCCAGGACAGATCAAGTAACAATAAATATAAATCTACCTATTTACATTTCCACAAAAAAAATTCAGTCTAATTTTAGTGAGTTATGCGAACCTCAGCAAGTTGCCAGTGTCTACACTGTATAACAATGTACAAACAGATAAAATTTTGTAGATCTGTATAATATTATGTTTTGTTACAGTTTAATTTCTACTACGATGAACGGCGAATATCCTCACATACTTGCCACAGTTGAAACCGTTGACCAATTCTCTGATTTTCCACTATGGTAATTATTGCCATCAGCATGAATGCTCCACCCAAAATGAGGAAATATCCTCCATAAACAAGGTACTAGAACAAGAAAACTCTTGTTATGGCCATGGATGGGATTTGAACTAGAATAAGTATTGATCATAATGTAGTGCCAGGTAATATCTAATTTTTGAAGTCGCTAGATATTACGCATGGGGTTTACTGCTCGAAAAGATTTCAGTCAACACTGAGTTTGATCCACTTCTCGTCATCAACAGTTTCCATTATTGTGACATAATTAACTAACAAAGTTCATGATAGGAAACAAGTTTAATGGCAGCAGAGTCTGAATAGTGGTCTTGAGATTGTGTTAAACTGCACTCATTTATTTCTGAAGAGGAATGCGCGATTACCGTTTATCAAAAGAAAATGAATTTGACATGATATTCTTACCTGTAATCTGATTGTCAGATTGAGAACCTGGCCACCGGTCACTACAAAAGTCAGTGCACTTTGCAGAAGAGTGGCCAAGAACGTGTTCAACCCAAATATCAATCCATAGCTATCCTCCGATAATTTCTTAGCAACTTCAGAGCTGAAACGGAAACAAATAGAGGTTTGTTATATAATCCCGACCTTAATTTTGTTTTTGAGAATCTACACTGGAAAAGATTGAATGCCAAGCACTCCCAAGGAATCAGTTATAATAATATGCTTACCTTGCAACCGTGATCATCCCTTGATACATGACTCCAAACAAGATATATGCAATGTAAGATAACCACAGGCTGTATGTTTGTGCTGCGATAACTAGCAAGCTTCCTTGCATTAATGCAAAAAATGATAATATTGTCTCTCCAACCATTGGCCAGTTTAGTTTCAGCTTTCCGATGCCAAATGCTGCTAATGCACCTATTACAATGAGCAATACTGGAACTTAACTACACATCGATACGAGAAATTGCTTAGTAAAATTGGAATATAACATTGCGATTTCACTACGGATGGTATTACTTATGAAACTAATTCTGCCAACATCTTACCTAGGATAGTCAGACTTGCCTCAACGGCTCCATTATAATACTTGCCTCCTTCCACTATTGAGTTTTGCCAAAGTAATTGTACATAGGTGATGACTTGCACATAGCCACAGGTAGCAAAAGCCCACCATATCGACCACTTGAGTACGTGGAAGTCTGAGTATGCTAACAAAAAATGTCTCCAAAGTAGATGATAGGCGTTTCGAAATTTAGCCCTGAGGGTCTCGTAAGGAACTTCTTTAAGATTTTTATTTTCTAAGACCTGATGAGGATTGGATATTTGTTTGTCCTCTAGTTCTAATTCACTTGCTGAAATTCTATGTCTATGTGTGGACGAGACACTTGGTAGAGAATCTTGTGGTGGATGAAAATAAATAGATTGAGCCACTGATGGTAAAAAACATGTCCACAGTGTTGCAGTAACAATACCTGTAAGTAAAATCGTTATGTATTGTTCGTCACATATGTACCATAGTCCCTGAAAATAGTCACTCTGAAATAATAATGAATTTGATCATGAGAAAAAAATATTTTACCTGTTATTGTGAGATATATGAGCTGGCCATAATCAAGCATATTGAAAGATACTATCAGCTGTGACGCAACGCTTGCAGTAAACCGTCCCAATAATATTGCCATTCTTACATGACTTGTGACTTCTTGATAATGAATTTTGCTAACTTTTGCATAGATGTATGTATAATAAGCGACTTCTGTTGCTTGGAACAGACCATAAAAAAATTGGACAATTTCCATACCCCATATAGTTTGGGCTGAGATCATTATGATGAATGTACAACTTCCTGCAAGCCCACATAGTATGATGACGGGCTTGTACCTCACAAAATCTGTCAATAAAAATACTGCAACCAGCGTTGTTAAGTACGAATATGTACCTACTGGATATATTTCCTGGTAAGCCTGAAACATGAATGTTTTTGGACATATTTGCAATGTTGCCTGAATACTTTAGATGCTATGACTAAGGCCAAGTTTGATACGTACCCTACTCAGGACAATATATAGTTTTATAAATCATTCTTCAGAAGATGAGTAGAATATTTATTTAAGATATGTACATTTCCTAGTGAAAAATATATGCTTGCCTGTTGCTCGGTGAAATTCTTCCAGGGTCCAGTTAAATATTCAGTGACAAATGGTTCAGAGGGTCTGAATTCTTTCAAAAATCCAAAAACGCACAGAAGCAACGATATCCTGGTCCAATCCATTGATGTAATTTTTAATTATCCTTTTGTTTAATTCAATATCATTTCTCAAACATCTGATTTCGTACTGCTCGCAATCACAGCGACACTTCATGCATCGCGCGTTAAAATGCGCGATCATGTGTAGTGCTTGAGAACACCATGCGTGAGAAGGGTATAAAGATAATCTTTATTCACTCTCAACAGATACGGTTGATAATTCAGCCATTAACCGTTGTCACTCGATTCATGTATTACGAGTGCAAAAATGCGATGAAGGGACCTCAAAGAGGAGAAAACCTTCATCGCCAAACCACCGCACTGTAGTTCGCTGTAATCCGCCATTATGGTACTCATATGTCATATCCGTTCCAATCCATTCTTGACCTCTCGAGTTGGGTCGTCGATGTGAATTTAAACAGCGATTAGGAAGTTCCGAATACAAATTTTTACACGATTTACCTGGATCACCTATATGCGCCGTAACGTCGACTATTTAATCTTCAATCCTCTATCAAAAATGATTTTACTGAAATCTACGGACAGGTTTCTTTTATTCCGAACTATTTAGCCCGATTGTTATAAAAGCCAATTGACTTGCTTCCTAGAAGCAGATCCAGAAATTCAGTAATATTGAGAAGCTAGATGGCACATAAATTCAGAAAATGAAAGATAACATGAAATAATATCCAGATCTAATATTTGGAAATAAATAATTAGAATCATGAAATGAATTATTGTGATAATTTAGATTACCCAGGCAGTAAGAAAGAAGAGCTAGGTCAACTTTTAAGGTCAGCGTAGATTGAAGTTTTTTGATCAATGATGTCAGAGCTGACTAAAAAATACCTTTTCAGTCGTGGATCGACGGATATTCTTTCTTTATAAACGAAAATCTTCCACTATTACTTACGCATTGTCTCCCACTATCGCGATTTTCTAGTATTGTAAGTAATTGTACTATCCTAGATTGAGGTAATTATATTTGATTTTGTGTAAAGTAAATGATAGCTACGTGTAGGTCATCAAGATCGAACGGTTGCTTATAAAGGCGCCATATGAGATACTGTACTAAATATACTATACAGTCGACGTAGTATGGCGTTCAGATTAAATGTCTTACCATTAGATTTGCAATCATTTTTTACGATCCCACTAGAAATGAAACGTAAGTTTGGCATATAACTTTTATTTAGCATTGTGGCATTTGAATTCAGAACAAGGGCCTATTTTCAGAAAACTTTTGTAGATCATACCACAGACTTAATCAAATGCAGTACACGATTGATACGGTATCCTAAAACGAGTATGTAACTCACTAGCCAAAAGGATGGGAGGATTTACAAAGGAAATAACAATTTTGTGACCTAAAAATGAGGATACATTTATTTTGTCTTTTATAATCAATGCAACCTAGGTCACCAAATACATTATTAAATAAAGACTGTGGAGGAATTTTAATTTAATATATAATATATATTACATGTATTATGACTGATCCGATGGTCTTATATCGGCGTTGGTTAAGTAACATTAAGACGTGTGATGGCTCCAGCCAACCAGTCTGTTGCACCATTAACCGTGCAATAGTCAAACTAGTGCCAGAAAGTGCACCGATCGATAGTTCGAAAAGTGGTGCTGATGTTGTGCAGTGCAGTCCCCGTATCGAGGAGAGGTGTGTCGTGTTCGTTTGTTTGTCTACAAACATGTTAAATGTTGGTCAGGTCAGGTTGAATCGAGTGAGGGTGTTTTTCATACAGTCCGGGATGAGAAGGAATGTTAACAGGGTCAGTCAGACACGATCCCTGTGTGTCCCCACTTCCTTTTACTTTACGTGGTGGTCGTTATTTATGGTATTAAAAATTAAATATATACTGTTTGGATAAAATCAAGTGTTAATTAACAATGTTTTTTTTCTTCGTTACTTTTCTCACATATTAATTGTATAAATTAAATTATAAACCAACACTATTTTAAATTACTATTAACCTATTAATGGGTCGCGATACATTCCTTTGTCTCATTGAGCCGAGTATCATGCCACAAATTGTTATGTAACACGGACTTTCAATTTATCAGAATGTGATTCCGTTAAGAGTTTATAATTTATAATACTACGGTACATAAATTTCAAATAATCTCTCAAACCATGTTGTTTTTTTCCTTTTTTTCTTACTATTCTTTTTTCCCATTAAACACGGACATGTAGAATTAAAACAAGATACGAAGGGTGAATTTCAGAGTTATTATTAATTCAAACACAATACCTGAATATATTTCTTAAAAAAATTACACAAACTTTGAACAAAATTTGATGATTATCGCAAATGTTCTACAGTACTTTACTTATTACTTGTAAATTACATCAAACTTTATTCAAAGATCTACTCCAACTTTTCATGATACTGTTAAATATTTCCAATTCACGATGTATTAAGACTGGAGAGCAGAAATGCAGTTTCAATATTTATACTCTTAAGATTTTGTTGCCGACGATGAAGATGGTTGGTATTAATTATCTTTATTACTTATTATTATAGTATTATGTTAAGTGTTGATGATAGCTTTATATTCTGGTATCCACTTTATTATCAACACCACTCCTAGTTGTGAATTATTCCAAACCATGGTTTGTATTCACTTTGATGTCATCATTGTGACGAATTCTGGAAAAATAAAAATATATTTATGGCTACAATTTTTACAATAGATTATCAGTCAAACTTTGATAGCAATAATTCATTTTTTTTGTTACTTTGGAATATCAATTCTAAATAAAAAACATTAACAAACAAATTTTTGCACAACACAATCAAAAAACATTCATTTAATCAAAGATACTATCAATTGCGATGAGTTAAATGAAAGATGCTACTACAGAACTTTGACATCAAAGCTCAAAGTCATTCCAAAGATGCAAAAAAATATGTCAGGTAACTATTTCGTCATACATGTTTATTATCATAGATATTTCTCCACGGCCCTGAAACTCGATTTATAAACTAGCTGGAATTGAAAAGCGAGATTTACCTTCGTAATTGACTTGACCGTCACCATCGATGTCAGCTTCTCTTATCATCTCATCGACCTCCTCGTCTGTAAGCTTCTCGCCAAGATTTGTCATAACGTGTCTCAGTTCAGCAGCTGAGATGAAACCATTGCCGTCTTTATCGAATACCCTAAACGCCTCTCTGATCTCTTCTTCACTGTCAGTGTCTTTCATCTTACGCGCCATCATTGTTAGGAATTCGGGAAAGTCAATCGTTCCGTTACCTGAAATATTTTCACAACGCTTAAAAAATCTTCAGATTCCCCAACTCCAGATGTTACAGCAGTCATGGAGCTTCATATGTATATATCCCTAAATTGTCTTGCTAGATATTCTGAAAAAATTTGTCTACGAAATTTTACGCACCGTCAGCATCTACTTCATTGATCATATCTTGTAGCTCAGCTTCCGTTGGGTTCTGACCAAGTGACCGCATCACTGTGCCCAATTCCTTAGTTGTTATCGTACCGTCACCATCCTTGTCAAAGAGTGAAAACGCCTCCTTGAACTCTGCAATTTGCTCTTCTGTGAGTTGGTCAGCCTAAGAAGACAATCAATCAATTTTTTTCTTGTTAGTACCTGCAATAAGGCGATACATAAATTTTTAAATTAAAAGAATATTCAATGAATTCTATATTCTTTGGCCCAACATGAGGGGAAAATGTAAATGTGAATGTATGCTCCAGACGCCAAAAGTTTTTATCTATGGTATCAACATATGAGATAGTATTTTATGACCGGCACAGTAGAATACGCAATAGTCATGATTAGGTGTGTAATCATGCACATGAATGACTTCATCATGTTTGATTCTATTCCGAAAACCTTTTATCTCCCAAATTCCAAGTATTTCATATTCTGCTTCTACTCAAGATATTGGATAAAACATGAAATATTACACATGTACAATCGTTGCAAACAAGCAAGAAATATGGAATTAATAAGGAATATTTTGAATCATGAATTTCAGACTAAATAAAATATAACTACTGAGTCACTGCAGGTAACCTACACATTATGAGTTTATATTAAATTCATGTGGGAGTATTGACGCAGTTGTAAGAGTGAGTAGCTTTACACGTATACAGGAGAATATGTGTAGTATGTGAGCACAAATGGCAGGTATATGTGTGAATTGCTTTGACATAAAAAATAATAGTCTGCCACTGCACATGTGCTTGATTGCAAGAAAATTTTTATAACAATAATTACATGTTAGTCATATATCAGCTTATTAATAGTAAGATAAAAATTATAACGATCTATGATAACATCAGAGTTTCCGGCAGATTGATAAAAAATATACAACATACGTACACTAAATTTTATACGCAAAATTTTTGTGAGCTAGAACCAATAAAACATTCAGAATAAAAATGTGTCGAAATTTTGTATTGAACACAATAGAACACACAAAATGAAATCTTGTCGATTACAGGTAACCATCAATATCTAATCTTTTCACGATAATTGTGACGGCACCAATACTAACATTATTAGTTTTTACGGTCAGTGATTAAAATTTTCAGTTATATCAAAGGACTAGGGTTGGAGCTCAGAGATACGATAATTCTTAACTCTTTGTATTAATCATCGATAGGCATTGGATATTGGTTCAACAAGATCTTTGAGAAGCATACCCTCTCGATTATGAATAGTTCACAGTATCGGTAATCATCGGTATACCTCATATGGTCACGCCTCAAAGATAATGTATGTTATCCTTATTTATTGATTTATTATATTTGGCCAGACTGAGTCAGTGTTGCTTCAATATTTGTCAGATACTAGGAATAACATGAGTTTACTTCATAACGTAATGAGAGAGCGAAACGAAAAAAAAATCAATAATATTAATTTTAATAAAACGTCGATTGAACAATAAACTTCTTCCAATAACGCACAGTATCCGGTGATAGAAAACGGTAATTTTTTTAAGATCGTGAAGAGGAGCTCTTTCTTCCAGAATTGCCAAGCATGGATGATGGATCATATAGTATATATACATATATATATATATATATAATACGTCGTTTCCACGGTACAGTACAGACTATGCTGAGACTTAATCCCTTAATTAGATTATCCCCCAGAGCATAGTCGTTCGAATAACAATATTGAATTGCAAAAAGTTACTTTCAATAAACGGGTAAAATCCACAGATTATTCTTAGCTCCCTCTGATACCTCTATTCATATACATACACATACATTTACAATTCTACAACCTCCTGCTATACACCGCGTGTATAGTTTATTTTAATTTGAACCACCTACTATCAAGCAAGCCAAAAAAGAAATGAAAAAAAAAAATCAATAAAACACATTAGGGTAACCGAAGCGTGAAATATCCAGACGTAGGATATACAAAATGTATTGAGAATTTATTTTTTCTCGTTTTTTTTTCCACTTTTTATAAATTAATGAATAAAAACCTCGAAGAATATCCACGTACCATTTCGCAACTGTTTGTCGACCTGTGGCTCTCTCAATACTCGTTAGTACGAAATTAAAAAAATAACCTCACTACTTCACAAATCGAAGGTTCGAACGGTTCTGCTGCCGTTTGCGGCAGAACGCTGCAGGTGAACCGAACAACGTCGCTCTGTGGCAGGTTCGCGAATTCTCGGGGTGGCGCCGGCCAACGGATCGAGGGTTGTAGGTACGGGGGGATGGAGGGAAAGAGGTCCGCGGGGGCGGGGCAGCCGGGGAAGCTGAGGGCGAACAGGGTCGGAGACGGGGAGAAGAACTACGGCACCCGGGGGGAGGGAGAGAAACAGAAGAGGACATGACAGAGCTGCACTGAGCAACTACGAAAATCAATAGCGGGTGTATAAGGCCGCCATAAAGGCTGCCGTGCTATTACCGGTCTTTATGTTGCAAATGTATATAGACCAAGAATGTTGTTTATGATAATTTATATCCCATAGGACTAGACGTAAATTATATTTGTATTTATTTAATGGAATCGAGTCTGCCGACTAATTGATATTGTTATTATTATGACGTTGATTCATACATGTAATATAGCTGTATGTATCTTAATTTCCGCTTACACGTGGTTAAATAGCCATGTATATAAGTACGGTGTATACGTATAGCTACATCACTGCTGATATTATAGTGGCTGATAAACGAAGAAGAATTGAAAATTAGCGAAACAATGAGGCACGATCCCGGTAGTGGATCGTAAACGAAACGGCGTTTAAAGTTTTAAACTGGTAATACTAATTGTAGTTTCAAATTGAAGCGTCATATTTGACTAAATAATTTAACCGCCTAGTTCATTCGCTGAATTTATCGTCGAGAATGGGTAGCTCTAGAAACCAACGACGTAATACGAATAGAAGACAGGCCCTTTGGGAGTTTAAGATAAAAGAATTCAATAAAAAAGAAATGAAACAAAAGGACAGTCAAAAAGATCAGTGGAATCTAAAAATGGCATGATAGTTTGAGATATGAGAAAAAATTTGTCGGCATCGATGCGAATTTCTAATATGCATACATAGAATCCACTATCGCGGTAAGAACTGTCAAAATAATATTCCGAAAAGTTTGAAAATGTACATCATATGTTCAAAGTTTGCCTCGTAACAAATTCACTTTAGCTTCCATACCTAACAATTCATATTAAATTCCTTCTGAAGATGTAGTTGCGTTAGTAGCTTGCCCTTCTATTATCCTATTGAGACGAGAAAAGTGATTAAAAAATATAATTATCGGGCTAAAAATTTTGATTTGATTAGTCAATTCAAATGCGGGTAATTAACCGTTAAATTTAAACCGAACTCGACTAGTCATATTGTAACGGAATGTAACGCACGAGTTCTGGTTAGGATGACGAATTTGTAGAACGGCAACATTACATTAGGATATCCATTATCAAGTTTAAAAAGTCCGTAGAATCAAATTCGAACTTGTATATTTTATTTGTCTACACGGTTTAATTGATGTTAATATTTTAACTTACCATCGCAGATTCTGCTAGATATTACCGGCACACTACACAAACTCCACTACGAACCAGCGCTGCTGACACGAAATACACTTCGGACAATAATGGAAGAGAGTCTGTCGTCCAGGGCAATACTGTGTTACTACGCCACGATAGTGTAGTTACACTGCATAACTGTACGTATCAGAACAAAAAAAAATAACATCCGAATTAATTGATGTACGGTTAAAATGAAATGAAAAAAAATTTTTAAACACTTTATTATTATAATTTATCATACATTTATCAACAGTTGAACCATATATATCGAGGTCCGCCTTCGGATTAAGTTTCAGCCGCGCATGTGAGTAGGCTTTATAAGCGCTGGGTGCGGTCTTGTTTACAAGACTTCCTTGTCGACTCGTCTAACGTCCAAACTAAGCTCAATTCTGATTGGCTGCTACGCACCTGCAATGCGTCAACCACTGGAGCCTGTGTACAGTTTGCGAACGGGTCAGAGTGGTGCTGGCAGGGCTGGCTGGCTCTGGGGTTGCAGCGTGCGCTGCCAGCCTGCCTGTTTCCCTACATTTTCCATCCCTCCGATCCTCTACCTACCCTGTCCTTCGTTTCTTCCATATTCTTCTTTCGGCCCTTTTCCCTTCTCTATCCGCTGTATCCAATTTATGTACCGCCAGCATTTCGCTGCCCCTGCGCATTATGCATTCAGATATTGTACACCTGTCTAATAATTGTTAACGTCATTTCATACAGCTAACCTGATTTTCATTACATTATCGTACGATATCACGTACGAAGTCAACGGATTTTTAACGGTTTATTATTCGTTGGGTTCCTATCGGTACTCTTACCTTTGTTTTTTCAATTACTATTTATAATCATCCGATGACCGCTGTTATGTTTCGCTGTTTCCTACCATAATTTAAGCTGAAAATCTATCGGTCGTTGATAGTAGTGATGACCAACTACCCGCAGGGTCTATGTAATAATCAATCGTTCGCCAGTCAAATTTTCATTACATCTAAAGCCGTTCTCCGTTCAAACCGCATAGAAATATATCCGTTGCGCATTGGTTACGCGCAGGCGGGCGCGCAATGCGACACAGGACATAATCTCGTTAGAGATTCCTGAGAAGTGAACTTAAATCTTAAAACAATTATCTTTATCAATGGTCTAACGCACGAACAAGCTACTCCTCCGCTTGTCGATGTTTATTATTAAACTTTCAAAGATCTACACTGACATTTTCAATTCAAATTACCGTTAATATAGAACGTTCATATTGAAAATGATTATGTAGCGAAACGGTTTTCGGGGTTTCCGGGGCGCGTCTCGTACATCATATCATTTTATTTTGAACAATTTCATTTATTTTTGCGCTATTTGCTCTTCGGAATAGCAATAATTAACATTCAACAATTTTGTATTCCACTTTCCATTAATTTATTTCCTGTTCATTCGAAGAAGGGAAATAAGTACATATAGATAAAATAAATAGGAATAACGAAACGTAGTCGTCTAATCATCGAACGCCAGCATTCCAAGGGCTTTACATAGAAAAATCCCTATGTATTATACATATAATGCGCTTTGAGTTGCGAGTCCCCATTTCATTGGCTATAGTACGATATCAGTTGTCACGTATCATACATACTAATATACTGCGAACGTATACATATTAGAATGTGGTGTACACGTTTCTCACGTAACGATTATGCTCATGAGTATATACATATAGATATACAGGTATACGACATACATCATGTATGTATACATGGAAATTAGCGAACACTTATAATCATTGGGGCTTTGACGTTGCCTGCTGCTGCCGCTACTGTCGTGAAATTTTTGTTACAGAGTAAATATATTCAAGTCTTTAATACCTATGTTTCTATAAGACGTGTGAATCACCATTTGGAACTGTACAGTTTTTTTGTTTCTTTCAAGTATAACAATTACGTTACACCAACTAGTATAGGCGAAAATAAGTCTAGAAAATTCAGCCTCCAAAGATAAATGAAAAAACATACTTGTACACGAGCTTTCGTGGGTTCTTATCAGACAACAGGATATAATAACACACAAATGGTATACTCGTATGATCGTAGCAATCGCCGTGTTAATTTAAAAATTAAATACATACTGATTGTGAAATGTTTTTTGTTCGCATTATTAATTTTTACGGTGTTATACTTAATGCTACGGTGAATCGAATCTTTCGTGGTATAATATCCGCCAGGTAATCGATGTTGTGAACCTAAATCAAGCATTATGAGTAACGACATAATCAGAAATATCAATATGATCTGATACCATGCGATTTTAGGTTCCGGATATACCTGTATCTATAACGTGGCCTGGTTTTAACTGTGTCACCGCAGAAAACAGCTGATATATTAAGGATTGGAGCAGGTATAAGGATTTGCTGTTTTATTCTTTCATCGATGAACCTATATAGTCTCTGATGAACATCGATTCAAATATTATGTTTCAACATATAATTGTAAAGATGATGTTCATCGTACGTACGTTACGTACGTACAACGGATATCGCTGGCGTTTAGCGTGGATATAACACGCTGCCGAAGTCGAAAGTAAAGATCAATGTTGGCCTGCAAATACGTGTGCGGATATGTAGTGACTACAACGTTGGAACACTGAGGCATGGAAAAAAAAACAAAGAATTCCGTAATACTATTAGATCATAACCGCGATTTAATCGCAGTGCAATCGTAGCGGAAGTCAATTACTTGCAATGCATGTCGTAATGGAAATCAAACTATATCTACTATAAGTATACTGCGTGTACAGCTCACCGAAGAATGAGAGAAGAAAAATTCTAAACGTACGTCGTAGGAAATCCGAGAAAAAAATTGCTTGTAGCTACAGAGGTAACGGATATTTCCTGCTCGGGGGCTCGTGGAATTAATTAATATTAATTGGTAGGCGATTGGGGTGGGTAATCAGTCAGAGCAGCGGGAGACAACTCTCGAGTCTTGACAGACAAAGAATACCCGTACACAACGATGAATACGAATAGCTTGTTCTACCTATTGTGCAGGGCTTCATTTCAGGGGATGTAAAAGGTGCTACGAAATTAAAGGCGGAGGTAGTGAGGTGGCCGAGGTCATCCAGGCCAGCGGTTTTACCGCAGTGAATTCATCTGATTAATAAAATCTGATAAACCGCTATGAACTTATCTTTCCTATAGTAGTTTCTTACAGGTACAGTACAGCATTATTGTTGTAATCTGGATTATATTTTTTCATTGTTCCAGAGCTTTACTGTTGTTTGTTTTTGTTTTGTAGTCTTTTGAAAAAAAAAAAGATTTGAATTTCCACTGTTATGTATGTTTATTTTTCAAGCTTCTTCTGTGATCGTCAATTGATCACAACCATATCTTCTGATTTCAATAAATTAATCGAAATCGGTCATATAAGTCGACGGAGTTAAAGGTGGACCATGAATTTCAGGCAATTAATATGAGAGAAGGTAATTGAATCAGGATTATATTAATGTCAATTGTAGCCAATTCGCACGTCGGTCGATTTCTTATTAATTGTAAGTTATATCCAATCCACAGATTATCAGATTATACAGATTAAGACGAACGTAACTTTTTACGTCGGACATAACATAATTTTCTACAGGATGATACCATTAGCGTACATCTATAGGTACAAAACCCCTGTGATGTCTTCAATTGATACATATTCATACATATGTATAAGATCAAATTATTCACCAGTTTATAGGGCAATATTACAGAGTACATGTATGTACGTACACCCGGCTTTAAAAGCAGCTTTTTTACAGTACTGCAATTTGTAGTAAGTAGATCTTATTTGCACCATTCCTATCTTTCGAGCAGTTCAGGGGGCACATTATTAACATGTAAACTGTTTCTTTATACAAGTTTGAATTAATCACCGGCGCCTAGCGTGAACTTTATTACAACGTGCTAGAGAATTTAGATCGTAATTACCTCAACCGTATTAGTTAACTACAGCACGCCAATGAAGGAACCTTATTTCCTTATTTCTTATTTTTGTTCTTTTTCTTGTACTTGATAATCCTCGTATTTTACCATAATTATTGAAGCTAGAGATTACATGGCATTGGGAAATCATCTCATAGACATTGGATTATAAAAAAAGAATCGAAATTTTCCGATAGAGTGAAAATGATCGAAATTACTTTAGATAAAATTTTATTATCGCAAATTAGGGAAACTAACGAAATTTTTTTAAATTGTATATCCTCCACTGCAGATATGCGGATAGCACGTGGCATCAAACGTCACATGCTGCAGAACTCTTGATCTAATAAGTACTCCCTGTTATGTAACAGAAAAATATATCACACGTTCCTCACTTCGCTGTGACCGCGTCTACTCGGTATTGCATATTTGTCATACCATAGATATATGACGACTGACTGAAACGAATAGATAAGCGCACAATTATGACGGATCACAAGGTATTTGAAATTTTCAAGTCTCTGATAATTAAGTCATGTTCGTGCAGGGTCATTTGGTGCACGACTGGTTCATTGATCAGCACATTATTGTATGATTTAGTGTCTTATTTTGATTCGTTGAATCACAGTCATAAAAAGCAAACGATGTGATCATAGATGATAAAACCTAATGGGATTAGAATTATGGGAAGAGAGATGATTATTGAGTAGTACGCATCACGCAAGACATTATCAATAAAATAATCATGAGATTTATACGGTTGAATTCGGTATTGTATTATTTCGTTTTTATTTACAAGGTAATCATTCATACCTGACGAATGTGATGTACATTAATTACATATTATATCTAGATAAACAGGTCACAGAATATATAACATGTATATTTAATATATTTATATATATATATTTATAATACTTATATATTTTTATGCACGAGAGGCGTATTTATTTTACAATTTTTTTTCCAATAATCTATTCAAACGTTAATGGGATGGAAAATATGGGTAAAATTGGATTAGTCGTTTCAACTTCTAATGCTGTTGCCATACAATCACTTGCTGCATCCACTTCCCCCAAAGATTCAAGCACTTTTCCTAAATTGTACCTGGAAGATTTGATTGTTATTTGCTTATCGCTTGCTCCCATAGAAAACATTTTGAAAAACAAGAACGACCCTATATCGGTGATAGCTGTACACAATTAAAAGGGCATGTAACAGTCTTACCAAGTTTGATGAGAATTGGGATCTATTTTCGCCGCTTCTCGGAGAGTTTTTTCAGCAAGCCTCTGACTCCCCAGGTAGTGATAAATTAGCCCCTATAAAAAAAATGTATATTTTGTGTTGAGTTGGGGAAACACAAACACAACATATAGCTTCAAAATATAATTTGACAAGGGGTTCTCTTTTGAACTTGACAGATGATCTGATTTCACAAAACTTAAATGGCTGTAATATTACCAAATGTTGAAGGCTCTTTATGTGTGAAGGATTGATCGAAACTGCATTCTGAAAACATTGCTTGGCTTCAATGTATTCTTGCTTGTGCTCGTGCAGAAGGCCTCTCTGCAAGGAATGGTAATAATTTTTTACTCCATGAAGTTTCAGCGAATCTAATAATATCATGACAATGCTGATAATTCTTAACATTTTTCTTTCAAGTTATAGATTTTTATATCAATAAGAGCATTTTTTGGTACATTGTCATTATTCGGTACTTACAGTGTACATAATGTGGTGACTGAGTGGAAATATATTGCTTGCTTCTTGCAATGACAATGTAGCTGGCGTAGGGCGGTCCAAGTCCAAATAAACCTCAGAGAGCAACAGCCAGACCTGAAGTTGCAGAAGCCAAGCTCTCTGTGGTCCTGGTCGAGGCGTAAATGAACTGAGAGACGAAGCAACTTCGGACAGTGCTTGCTCGACCCTGGATGCTGCCAACGAGTGGGCATGCAATGAACCTAGTTAGATAAAATTCTTGATTACATATCGAATCGAATAACACTAGAGAGTTAAACGAACATTACTAACTTGAATCTTTGTCTGACATTTCAGAAGTGTATAATTGAAATACGCTTCGTGTTTCGCTACGCTTTTCACTATGTTGATCATTGCAGTCTACATTTGTTTGGTCCTCGTATAAATTCTTCCATAGAAATAACATATGTTTCACAGTAGTCAGGGCTTCCTCCCCTCCTACACTATGCAATTCTAGATGTGCTTTGACATAAAGTAAATTCAAGTTGTCTGGGTACTCGTCCAAAGCAGTTTCTACAAGTGATAATGCTTCGGCATACTGCTTATGCGCAGAAAGCAGCAAGGTTAACAGGTGGAGGGACGGAACATGCTCTGCATGTAGATTCAATGCAATTTTAACATGTACCATCGCCTCGTTTATCTGCCTGTTTATCGCGTACTCATGCGCTAAGTAATATTCCGCTAGATGGTCATTAGGATCGCACTGCTGAGCCCTGTTGAATAAAGTCATCCATTAACCAATTGTAATGCGATTACAATGTTCGTATCACAAATTATGCACAGGATATAATATTACTTATGGAAACAGTCGAGCGCTGCGTTAGAGTGATGTAACTTGTCCTGCTTGATGTTGGTCGTCGATGAAAGCATGCTGTGCCCAATTCCTATGTATAAATGACAACGTGACTGAAGTGCTTGCGGGCTAGCAGCTTCTTTCAGTAGAGCTTTGTGACTCCAGTCAATCCCTTCTTGAATCTGGAACAACATATGTTTAGATATTTGTGAGAACTGATCACATGACATTGCTGTTATAGATATTTACCAAATTCAGGTGCGCATAGCAAAGTCTGGCAGCTAAGAGACACGGCATTACTTTTTGTGGTGAGAGTCGAGTCACAATTTTCAGAACTGAATATGCCAAAGCATGTTTACCAAGGCTGATAAGACACAGAGCATGTTGCATCCAAACATGAGCTTCACCATGTGAAAACTTCATGGCCCTTTCGAATGACTGCAATAATAACATTGTTTAAGGTAACGGAATACAGCTTGCAACGATAGATTTATCATGAGAACTGTTCTTCTGAGCAACTATAGTAGCATAATTCTTAGCAATCAATATGAAACATGCGGTAAAATTCATCAACTACCTCGTGTAAAAGTCCGACTTGACCCCATCGCACAACGGCAATGGTGAGCAGATCATGTACAGCTGTTGCATTCTCAAAGGCGTGTATTCTAGCTTCTTTAAATTCAGGTGACTGACTCAGCACTGTATCTCGTACTGCCATAGCCTCACTGATCAGTAGGAGCAGAATTATCTCCTCGCACTCGCTCCTTGGGTCGAATAAATTTAAACCTGTATATTTCTTTGGTTTCCACGGTGACTCCGTCAAGTTGCTATTGGAATGATGAGCTGGTTTACGGTTTCCTTAAATTTCAGAACAATGTAAATAAAAAACTGGGATCAAAAAATCCTACATTCCTGAGTAGTTTACTTAGTTATTTCCGAATGAATTATAAAAGAATTAGAAATAAATATTGAATTAACAACGACTAGAAAATTATAAAATTATAAAAGAATTAGAAATAAATATTGAATTAACAACGACTATAACTATATTAAATTGTCAGAGTTATTGAATACATCCGTCTGATCTACGATATATAGAGTGTGAATTTTGTAGTAGTACCTGATATATCTAAATTGCCTTCGGGTCTCGTATAAGTATTGCCTGTGACACCTCGCAGTAGGACTTCAGCCAGCTGTCGGGTCAAAGTTAAACGAAGTCTCTGGGTGGCAGTAGCTTCCACAGCAGACAGCATACTTCTACATGTAGGATTATAGAATTAGTTTCGTGACTGTGAGAATGTAATATAGATATGCTCAAGGCTTACCTATATCGGTTTATAGCAGCTTGGATGTTCATTGCTTGTATGTAAAGTATAGGAGCTCTTTGTAAAGCTGTTTCTAAAATTGGACCAATTGATTTTGTAGAACTTGGGGGAGGTTGAGGAGAATAAGAACCTGCGGAAAACGGTATATTCGGTTTTCATTTTGAAATGGTGGTTTGTACAAAATAACAAGTTAATTCTTTCTTCACATAAATAACTGCAAAACTGGTATGCTTACCTATACTATTGGAGTTTAAGGTACTGGTGGTGCTGATTTGTTGCTGGAGAGCAATCTTGTCCTGTTCCTGCAGGTACAGCATAGTTAAATCTCCGGCAATTTCAAAACACTTTATCATCTGTTCTTGCCACTCTGCAACCTTAAATTTCGACTTCAAATTTGGTGGCTGCTTCTCGAGGCAGAGACCTGCCATTATGCAAAAAAATCAAATTGTCTGTCAAGTAGATGAGAAAACAGCTGTATTGGCACTTCATGTTCTGAATGTACGTGTGAGTGTTGTATGACAAAAACTAACATTAATGGTAAAAAGGACAGTCTAGTAATGAGACCAAGAAGTGCCAAACCAGTGATTAGGCATAAAGAATAACTAATTACTACCTTTTATTGCGTATGACTCAGCTATAATACGCAAACTCCTACAAGGTAATTGCTTCTCTGTTAATGTATGGAGTTCGGCCTGTTGATAGTGGTAAAGAGATTCTTCATACATTCCCATTGCATAGTGCAGTTTTCCTAGCAGTAGATGGGCATCCAAAACAACAAGCGCCTATGTTTGAATTAAATAATGTACAACGATCAATTTAGATATCTACTTAAAAGATTTATAGAACATAATTTCAGTAAACTAGATGTACCTTCTCTCCTTTCTCATTGGCAGCCAAAAGAAGATGTTTTTTTGTTTCTACTAGTCCAGCTCGAGCTTTACCTATATTTGCCTCAATTGGCGGCGTCTCTTCTAAAAAGCTCTCCAACCTTCCTTCTCCACATAAAAAATTTGCTAGACATTCTGTAAGGTATAAAGGTTGGTTTCACTTATGTAATTTGATGGTCACGTCTCAGAAGTAATTTTTTCAATGCTGTATTATAAGGAGTTACATTTTTACAGGTGATTGGAGTTGGCTTACTGATAATCAACAGTTTATTGCATGGTATAACTACACAACTAGCCTGAGAGATAATGAATGAAAATTATGACAATTAATTCACTAGGTATGACTTGGTGAACTTTAGTTTGCAGAGCAAAAGATAGTTACATACAGTACCGTTAGATACTAATAACTTTCTGAATAGAGCTAGACACATGAATATTAAATATTTCTTGTACGTGCAATTAAAAGGGAGATTCTGAGATTTTGAAAACGAAATTATGAAGTCATGCATGTGATGAAGTGTACGAACCAAAACTTGCTTCTTGACTCTTTAGAGTTTCAGCCAATTCTATAACTTTTTTCCAATTGCCATCCTCCCGGTTTTTCTCGATCTCTGTTTGAATCCGTATCGTATTGCCCCTTTTACTTGTCATTTTGTCGGTTATCAAGACCACATCGATGCAGCTAACTACCAACGTCCTACACCACACTGCATCACACTCCCTTCAACGTCCCTCCACAAACTGTCAAATCAGACCAGACAACCTGTCAAACGCCCATGGATTACGCACCCACATAGTCCCTTGCTCTCCTGTCAATTGGTCAAAATTCATCACTGCATGCCAAATTCCCTTCTAGTGTTCGCAAACGCATTTGCAGGCTCTATTTTTTCACCACATGCGAATTCAACCACTGCACATCTACATCATGCATATGCTCAATGGATTATGTTGCGATTTATTCCATGTCGTTGGTGAAACAATATCATTTGGCGGGAAGCCGATTTTACTCCTGGAATTACATTCGTAAGGGACGAGCCTAAAATCTGTGCTCATTGTTATAATTGTGAATTCCTTTGAGAGGGAGCAATTGAATATTAGGGCCCTGAAGGTGAGCAGCAAGAGCGATACTCAGTTGCTAAAAAAATTGTGGAATAATTTCTATTTTCTTCCTGTTTTTTGAGGAGCTTTTTTTTCGCTTTTGTCATTCCTTGCTCGTCGTAAGATAGCGTAACGTATTTTCATATTACATGCCTTTGCATTAAAATGTATGTAGTTACATTCTGTACATGCCACCTCCTATCATAACCTAGGATTTTTCTGCTTTAATCTACTCTTCGTCCTCCAACGATTTAGAGTATTCGTCTTCTCTGGATCAAAACGAGGTTGTCAATACACATGCTCATTAGTTGCAATCTAATAATTATTAGATAATATTGCAAATCAATCTAGTTATACTTTAACATTAGCCATTGCAGCAGTCTATCTGGTCATTAGTTATAGGGACACATGTTGCTGTGATCAAACTTTATGTTAACTAGTATGTTAATCACTTTTATTGTTGGTTTCAGGAGATAAAATGGAAGACGCTATAACCACTCGTTTCAAAAATTTGATCATCAGCAGCAATGATGCATTGGAATTCAAATTGATAAGGAAACCTGATGACGTAGATGACGATAAACTCATCTTTAAACCTGAAATGTCTCATCAGGTTTTTGGCGATAGGTACATATCAATGAGTTGTAGCTTTCTCAAAGATTGCCATCATCAATTAATGGGTGAACATTTCCACTGTAACCAATTTATCAAATCCTAATTTGTTTCAGCGAAAATATATTTGGATATCGAGACTTACGCATTAAGCTATATTACTCAGCTGGCTGCTTAGAAACCTACCTAGGAATGACATACACTGAAAAAGCAGATAAGTCAATATGCGAGGGTGTTGAAGCCGATGAAGTTTTGCCGAAAGTCCGTGAAAAGTTAGCATCCGAAGTGCATAGCAGTATTGACTCGTTTCTCGTGGCGCTTAAAAATGATGAATCTTGGGCACCGCCAGGAACCTTGATTTATTCTTTTTCTGTAAACGGTGAGCAAAATTTTAATGTACAATATTTGATACAGATTTACTGCTTGTTGAAAAAACTTTCACTTCGAATTCGAGATTTTAAGAAAGGAAACAAGCAGTCATTATTATATGTTATTTTCCTTTCCAGACAAAGAAAAAGGCCAGAGACATTTTGAAGTATACAAAGCTGACATGAGCTGTAAAGGTTTTAAGGAGTACCACGAACGCCTGCAGACCTTTCTACTCTGGTACATAGATGCTGCTAGTTTTATTGATATCGATGATGACCAGTGGCACTACTTTAATATGTAAGTATTGTAACGCTGCTTGTTGAAAAGTAATACGCATTGTTTGAAATATTCTTGGGGTACAAAAGTGGATTTTGTAATAATGATGGGTTTCTTGCGTATAAGGTTTGAGAAGTATACTTCCACTGTGGGATCATACCAGTACGCAACGGTCGGTTTTGCAACAGTCTACCAATATTATGCCTATCCACGCCATGCGAGACCTCGAATTGCCCAGGTTCTTGTCCTTCCTCCGTTTCAGGGACATGGTGTAGGGGCTCAGTTACTTTCTGCCATTTATAGAGAGTATGTTGGGCGAAGTGAAGTAAAAGATATCACCGGTAATACACTACCACCTGTTTATCCTACTAATGCTTTGGATTTTGAACTGTCCGCAATGTCATCATTTTTGTCAAATATTAATATGTTTTGATATTTATTTTTCATAGTCGAGGATCCTTCTGTAGACTTTCAGCGTTTACGAGACTTTGTTGATGCAAAGAACTGCCAAACTTTAGAAAGTTTCAGCAATAAAAACCTGATACAAGGCTTCAACAAAAACATGGCTATAGAAGCGAGTGCAAAATTCAAGATAAACAAGGTAATTAGGTGAAGTAATGTGATTGGCTGTACCATTTCTTATTAACCGTACATTAATAGCGATTAATTGTGATAAATTTTTTCAGAAACAAGCTCGTAGAGTTTATGAGATATTGAGATTACGCATTACCGATGTATCAAATGAACAGCAATACCAAACATATCGATTGGATGTTAAGAGAAGGTTAAATGTTCCATATCAACGAGAACAAAAGAACTTTAAAAAATTACAGAGAGTCTTAAAATCTGTGGAGGGAGGGGCAATTATTGATGGCCCATCTGCCGACCAACGAATGCAGATACTTGATAAGCAATACAGGCTGCTGGAAGAGGAATATAAAAGAGTCATAGATCGAATGGAAGTATCTGATTGACTTAACTTGTTAAAGCTTGTGAGATTTTGATACGAGACTGCAAACATAACAGTACATTAAGTTTATGCATAGAGGAAATTATTTTTCCAAGACATAGTTCATAAAGTTAGATTTGTTTCAGCAAACGTGTTGTATGAACGTTTGCTATTGAATGCTATGAAAGTAATCATGGGTTAAATAGTAAATTCAAGAGCTCGATACGATTATTGTTTCAACGAAAATGAGATCGCTTTGTCTGCTGTACATCATTACGTCTTATTACGGAGTTCACTTGTTTCAAAGTTCATGATCACAGTATGATTGGCAGTGGTTTGCAGTTCTCATATACTTTTTGTGATAAATCTTATTCTAATTTAATATTTTTCTACAATCTTCTGTCATTTAGAAATTACGATACTTGAAACCATGAATGTAAGTATATTAAAATGTGTATGCAAGATATTAGGTTTTATTATTTTTCACAGTAGTTACTCGATACGTCAATTGAAGCTATGTAAAGGTGTTCAGCGTCATAGGAGACACTGATTCGAAAGTTGGGAACGATAGCTGAGACATGAACCTACCTATGATATTCTCTACGGATCCAAGATTTAACCGATGTGTATAGGGTCTGACATATTGTTAGCCGCGATTGTTAAAAATATACTAATTGAAATTATCAGTTTCGAACACGGTACGATATTAGGTGGCTGAACTAGGCGCCTGGATTTCAGCCAAATTCGTAGTTCGCAGTTCCAAGTGATAATACTACTCAATGTTTTTCTCATATCGAAGTCCTTAATTTGTTATAACTTTAATACTAATGAATATTTGTTCGCATGCTGTTGTCTCTGGCTACTAATGCAATTTACTTTATCAATCTGCCAAAGTTCTGTGATATGGGTATGCGTTGCGATCTCAATATGTATACATACAGTATACATAGATACACAACACGGAAGTAGTCGGAGAAGCGCTCCCTTCCCATTTTCCAAAACCGTGAACTGATGTGAACTGGTGCGAATCGGCTGACGACTCTTCGGCTTGAAAAATGTCATAACTAATCGCTTGTGATGACATCAAATATGATGGATTATGAATTCAAAGTGAAAACTCAGAAGGATCGTACTAAAGTTGAAGATTTGTTTGAGTTTGAGGGGTGTAAAGTCGGGAGGGGGACCTATGGACATGTATACAAGGCGCGGAGAAAAGAAGGGTTAGCTACTCTTCTAACCTAGTATTAGAGTAGCATTCGTTTGGAGATTTTCAGTCAATATGAGTTTTAATGGTTCATTTGTGATTGCATGCCTAGCATTGAAATTGAAACAAAAATATTTTGTCAAACTTAATTCAACAAATAGTCTAAGCATCGAAATTTTTTTACTTGTTGGTCGCTTAATGTCATTCTTGCAATTCTTTTTTCTGTGGTACCATTGTTGGTTTTCCATGCTATTCTGATTCCCATCGGCAACAAAAAATATTTCTACATGTTCCAAGCTGTGTTCCATGTGTAAAATTGTATCAAAATTGCTACAGAGTCCCTGATAGCGAGTTGAAGTCACGCCCAGATACAAAAGATTTCGGTCTGAAACAAATCGAAGGCACTGGACTTTCTATGTCAGCATGTCGTGAGATTGCAGTAAGTACAAGTTTTGCTCCATTTATAATTATATCAGAAATTACTTCAGTAAGCTGGTAACCTTTTTGACCCATAAATTGTTGTATGGTATGGGTAAGTGATTCACAGATTCACTACTATTAATTGACTATAGATTAGATTCTAGTTCATTTATTGTATTATTGTCATCATTTTGAGTTGAATGAGATTATTTGCTGTTGTTCGAACTAAAGCTCTTTCAAGTTACTATTACCATATGGGTTTTTGCAATGCACTGCAAATGATTGAATAAGAATCTAAAAGCAATGGATCGGTTATAAATGACTGAAGCTCTAGAAATTGAATTTAGTGTATAACAAAAGTTCTGACTTAATTTTAATAGCTTCTGAGGGAATTGAAACATACCAATGTGATAACATTGATACGAGTGTTTCTATCTCATAATGATCGAAAAGTGTGGCTCCTTTTTGACTTTGCAGAGCACGATTTATGGGTATGTTCTCTTTCTATAGAATTTTCTATAATTTAAATATTCCAAATTGACAACCGATAATGAAGAATATTAACTGATATTAACAATTTCAGCATATAATCAAATTTCATAGAGCTGCAAAAGCGAATAAAAAACCTGTTATGGTTCCAAAGGGTATGGTGAAGTCACTTTTATATCAGATTTTAGATGGAATTCATTATTTACATTCAAACTGGGTTCTTCATAGAGATTTGGTGAGATAATTTAAAACTAATTACATTTCATTTATAATGTTTTATAATTGCAAAGAACTTTGTATTATTTATACCATAATACTGCCTCAATTGTAATGCAAATAGCTGATTGTAACTAAGAATATTCTCAGAAACCAGCAAACATACTAGTGATGGGGGAAGGTGTTGAGAGAGGGCGAGTGAAAATAGCTGACATGGGATTTGCACGTTTATTTAATGCACCATTGAAACCTTTAGCAGACTTGGATCCTGTTGTTGTAACTTTTTGGTATAGAGCTCCTGAGCTTTTACTAGGTGCAAGACATTACACAAAAGCAATTGGTATGATTTTCAAGTGTGGATAATATTTTCATCATAATAAGGTGTATGTTCAACGGTGTATCAATTTCCTTTAGATATCTGGGCTATCGGATGTATATTTGCTGAACTTCTGACATCAGAACCTATATTTCATTGTAGACAAGAAGATATTAAAACTAGTAATCCATATCATCATGATCAACTTGATAGGTAAGTTTCTGGGAAGGAGTGATCAATATTTTTACCCATCTATAACTCTGTACTGCAAGAAAATTGAGTAATAAAATCATCTCAATTGGTGGTGAATATATGGCGGTGATCTTTCCACTTGCAGGATATTCAACGTTATGGGTTTTCCATTGGAAAAAGATTGGGAAGATATCAAGAAAATGCCAGAGCATCCTACGCTCTTGAAAGACTTTAAGCGGTCAAAGTAAGTTTATCGTGATTAGTGCAAGATTATTTGAAACCATATATTTATGAACGTAACTTACATGTTGTGACGCATAGATCCATGCTGATGCAACATAAATTAATTTTTTTATTCTTACAGCTATGCAAATTGTTCACTAACCAAGTATATGGATCGCCATAAAATTAAACCGGATAGCAAGGCCTTCAATTTGGTGAGACTTTGAACTGCATATTTTGTGTAATCATCGAGTGTCTACATTAATGAGCCAAAATATTCCCAAAAATCACATTGGTTATGCATTTCAGAGATACTGATATCTGAATGTACCTTCGTGATAAAATTAAAGTTTCATGCATATTAGTAAATATGAAATTATCTACCTCAATTTTAGCTGCAAAAACTATTGATGATGGACCCTAATAAGAGGATAACATCAGAACATTCCATGCAGGATGCGTATTTTCAGGAAGAGCCTTTGCCAACCCAGGAGTGAGTTGTCTCGTTTGAATACTTTAAATGTTTCTCAGTTCCCCATTCTTTTTTTCCTGTAGTATTCATGATTAATTTTTTCAGTATTTTTGCTGGTTGTGCTATCCCATATCCAAAAAGAGAATTTTTGACTGACGATGATACCGAAGAAAAAAGTGAAAACAAGGCGAGACAAAATCAACAACAAACAGTAAGCATATCTTTTGAACTATCGTCCAGCCATGGATTGAATTTTGAATTCTTACTTTTACATTATGTGCTCGCACCCAGCTTTGTATGATTTTATCAATTCATTCTTGCATTATTGATTATTTTTATGACAAAATGCTATCTAGCATTGAATTATCTCTCAGTAGTGATTACTCACGATATTTTTATGTTCTGTCAGTGATTTGTTTCAAACTTATTAATTATTTTCATCATTTAATTTGAATCATTGAATTATTCAATTACGTCAATCCTTTTATATTACATAGAACTGGCATATATCAAATTTGAAATGGTAGTATTAGAGGTCGGTTGATTCAATTCTTTGTCTTACACATTCAAGACTTTTATTTCTGCCCACCGGTTTGCTATGTTTTGTGCTATGCAATCAAAGATGAAGACGATTAACGAATCACTCAATATTTCTAAACACTTTTGCTTCTTCATCTATCTGGCTGTACTGTGAGAGATTTACTTAGTCTAAGCTTTCATAGGACATAGTTTATAGGAGTACACTATTGAATACATTTAAGTTTGACGAGCGACGAAATATGCAGTGACACCTGGACGAGTCTTGCCATGTATAGTTATAAGTCGTTAAGCCGGAGCCCGAGTGCATATCCGGTCATTTTTTACTGCCTGAGTGAATATTATGCGGATGAAAGTTGACCTCGCGAAGGTCAACAGAGGTTTTGTGCCTGTACGGTGCTTTGCGAACTCGCTGACTGAACTCGGCGAACCGTTCTATTAGATCTGCAAATGATAAGTGTCATTAGTTTTAATGATCAATTATGCGTATAGGGACAATGCGAGAGAACTTATTTGCAGCAACGACCCAGTATTGCATTAGTGGATCATTTCCATCTTCGATCCACGTTATTAAAAGTGATGAAATATGGGCGTGCAAATGTATATATATGTGGCGTATATTTGATCTAATGCAGGTAAATACAATGATTGTAATGATGAGGAGCGGCAAACTATTGAGAAAGCTCACATAGTTGAAAGATGTCATTATCGCTGTTAATGAGTGCAGTGTCGCATTTTCAGATGTACGAACAAAAGTAAAACTGTTGCTGCAAATGGCAATTCCACTGTATTGTCAATTTAATTGAATATATTTCGTTCTTCGTAGGTATCAGCTAAATGTTAAAAATGTGAGCTGTTTACTGTGAAGATTACGAGATTACATTGACTGAATGTACAAGGTCAGCCTGGTCGTCTCAATTTTTCTAGGCTTACTAACATCAACCTTGCTTGTGCATGCACTGAACCTGTAATGAAGCGTTGTAGTCAGAAAAACATGACTCACATCGGTAAAGTACATAATTAGTTATCGTGCAGGCACTAGTTTTAATATTTGCCATAGAAAATATGATAGATTCCACAACATTTTCAGCAGGTATGTATTAATCAAGACTCCAAATAACTGAATTTTCATTTTTATTATGTTAGGTCCATGAAGATATCCAGATATTTGTTGTGTGAATACAATTAAAAAATTTGAATCATTCTAAAACTGTTTCTAAGTTTTCAGAATATTTCAGTTAGGGAAAGTTTTACGTCTAGGCATAATTCGTGTGAACCGATGTACATGAAAATTGCACAGACATAAGCGAAAACTTGGTCAGGACGGTCTTTTGAAATATTACAAAATTCTTCTTTGCGTTACATTGAATATGGTGGCCACCAAATTTAGTTGTAAGAGCAACATGTTAAATTGAAATCGTTCTTTACTATATCATTTACACAAGTGTAACCATTAAATGTTTCAGACTGATTGTGCCAACGCAACAAAGGGAGGTACGTGCCAAATTTATGGTGGGGCGCCAAAGCTGTAGGTGAGCCAGCCGGTAACCGTATTTTTAGATCTTAAAAGTGTTATAATTGTATCCAATGATATTGATGTTTACTGTATTCTGTATTTATTTTTTCAGAGGAAATAACATGCAGATTTGAAGCAAATCCGAACTGATTAAGGCTGGGACTTGTTAAGACTGAAAAATTATTAAATAAGGTAATTGAAAACTTCTATGGCTACTATTCTTATCTTCGAACTTATACTTATGAGTTATGATGTATTTCAGATTTAAGTGATCCAAGCTATTCTGAGAGTAAACGGGGAAGTATTTTTTTTCAACCGTAATCAGTATCATATCTTTGTTCGGAATAGCAATGACCCGACTTGTACTGGAAAACAGGATTACAGGATTACTGATATGCCACTTGTTTACAAGTAGGCCTGTCCAAAATTTAAAAAAAAACCGAACATATTGGAATCAATTAATATACTTGAAAATATTCCAGACACCAACGTTTTCGAATGACCAAACCATCTTATCCCCGAAATTACAGTGGTAATTTCATCGATATCGACCTCCTTCAGATTAGATCTGTCAACCGTTTTGGCTGAAATTTTGAACACCGCCTTATGCAATATCAAATAACTCAGTGCTATTGGTGTACGCTGACCAAGGCTATTATGTCAAGACAGAACATGTTGTTGCACAACGACAATAATCACCCAGTGAATATTTTGCTATCGACCGTGTTGGGATTCATTTGGCCAGGTATTTAGTTTCATGCATTTCACATGAAATCATGACAGTTTTTGATCTGCAAAAATTTTTAGTATCTGTTTCGAAATGTTCTCTTTCATTAATTTATTATTAGTCATTTAATTTCTGCATTTGACATTCAGCATAGCAGAAGACTTTTATACTGTTAGACGTAAGTATTGTTGATAATAAATGAAGTTTAACAAAGTTAAGCCTTGTATGATTCAGTTATAGTCCCTCGTCCTTCCAATAACATTATTGTTTGATGAAATTATATCAAAAATAGAAAATAAGCAGCCGTTGTTCTGATTTGATTGTAATGAGAATTGATGTTCTGACTACATGATTGTCGGTTATCGTGATTACGATCATTGTGTTACGTTCGGTGTTTGTGTACCTATTTGTTATCAATCACCAATTAGCAATTGACTCGTGCAATAGTTCGATACAAAAATTCTGTTCCTGCAACGCACAATCGACACAACCGATGGGCATTGCATATTCATAATTTTTATTTACATAAAAATTTAGATCTCTTCAAAGTTTAAAAATCACTTCTTGTTATCATTTCAGCAGCAAAACCAGCAGCTCCAGGGGAACAATGAGCATGGTCATGCGCAAAATCCTAAACGTGTAAGACTGAACGGTCCACATGGAGGTCCCGAGTTTCATCAGCACCAGAACCACACTATGACCCACCAGCAGCCAACTGGCATGGTTTATTCTACCACGCAGCCTACTCAGCAAACAAACTTCCACCAACGTTTTTAGAAAATCATTTAACAATCATTGATTATTTATATCATTATATCAATTGAATGATGTATGTACCTATGACATTTTGATTGTAATATTGGAAGTCTATTTATATAACAGTACTTTAAACAATCTGTGTATGTCAAATGAAATTTTAAGGATTTATCTTTCTAAATTTGGTGCACCTCAATTGAACTTGCCCCACAACGATTCAACTAATTTGCACAGTTACCAAAAATAGGAGATATTACAGCACGGAATTTCTGGTTTGCAATCATGGTCCTAGCAATAGCATTGAACAAAGTCCTAATTTTAACACTTGACAAAAGTATAAGTGATAAGTGTTTAATAACAATAATTACATAAATGTGTCACGGTACTTGAAAGTACTATATTTCTCTGAAACGGCATTCAAATTCGAACGTTATCTAACTTATAAAACTGTTATGATATGCCACTAGTGATCCTAAGTAGGATGGTTCTGCAGAACGTTCAGTAGACTAATGTAAGTTCCCTACTGTTCATGAAAATTATACATAATACGCAATATTCAAAGAGACCTGTACTTGGCGTGGTTGGAATTTGCTAGATGCATATGAACGTGGCTGCTGCTATTGTCAGAAATCTTTAGTCCTGATACTAATTCGGAGTTTCACTCTCTGTATAAGATCGTTTAATTCTCTACAAAATGATGTTCTATAAAAAAAGAAGAATCAAGTGCAAATTCAATTTTGACCGATATTCGATATCGCATGTGCATGATTATAAAAACTATACGGATATTTCAAGTAAGTGCATAGCTTGGCGGTGTTTGCAACGACATTGCTATGTGAAACTGCACATGCATAAGTACTCTCTAACGCATAAACACTCGCACTTTAATTAGTCCAATCTATCAATGTCAGTATTTGACCTCCTTCATGAAACTATATGACTTCGAGATAAAATATCTGTGATTTTTTACCTGAAGAGGCGTGTGTGCTTACACCTTCATCAAATGGTACGTTGCGTATGAACCACGTCAGGGTGATATAGTCTTTTTATTTGAATGAACGACTTGAGGTGAGGTCGTTCGTTTTCAGCGACAAATCCGGTCACGTGACACTATTTTAAATTCCCCAGCGCTTAAAAAAAAAACTGAACAGTTGAGCGTCGCGTTGTCGACGTGGGGAATTTAAAATAGTGTCACGTGACCGGATTTGTCGCTGAAAACAAGTGACGAGTGACTGCATGAAACCGCACCTTTCAAAATTCAAAAAATATCGATATGTCGCGGAATTACAAATTTGAATATTAAACGTGGGAATGAATTATCAAAGCGCGGGTGTAAAACGATTAATCGAATAGTTTGACAAAAGGTACAATACATGCGACAATGCATTGTCGACCATATATAATTTTGTAATTTGTTTCTAAGATAGCAAATTACTGTTAATCGGTTGAAATGGTTTTGTTTAAATGATTCGAACAGTACAACCGATCGCTTATACTTGCTGGTACACTCGACCCTCTAATATCATAAGTGGACTCTCTGATCTCTTTGTCGCAGTAATTGTATCGGTAAACGGCTTTGATCGGTGAAGTACGTATCACGTACCTATAGAAAACTACATGAATTCAAACGCATGTACATGTAGATACTTATATTAAATAATGTATAAATTCTAGTCGTCGACTAACGTCGCAGGTGGTATTCAGTGATCCAGAATCCCAAGAGATCGCAATTCGCAGTATGTAGTCAGGTAAGCGGATCACGATGACTAGGACGACGTTTACTGTGACAACATAATTGCGACCCTACCACCATCAAATTGCGTTCATCTTTCATCTTAGTTAAACCTCGAGTATCAAGCAGACTACCGACGAACCAACTAGCAATTCCTTTCCTCCTCGGATTGATCGTCAGCTCTGGGTTGCAGTTGGGGCTAAGTGGGATCGCAATCATTTTAAAGATCAGTACGCAGGCGCGGCATTCTCGCGCGTGTTGCTTGCTCTCCGAAGCAAAACTCCAGGTTTGTATTTTAATGCAGTACCGATGGTTTAAATGTTGTGTGAAATATTAACGAGCATACATATATTTGTAAATTAATTTCAAACAGAATTAGAATAGACGAGAAAGCCAAGTAATGTAAAAAGCGAAAATAAAATAAAAAATTTAATACATCCGAGTTCAAAAAGTAGGATTCGACAGTGCAGTTGTTGTTCCGTGATTGTTCAGTGCAAGGATTTTCCAATTGGATTATTATATTTACCGATCTGCAAACTGACGGTGCTATAAGGACAGTCAACAAGTATGGTAAGAACTGATGTCTTATTTCGCAATATCTTTGAATATATCTAAAGACACACCTGCCTGCTGTCTGCTTTGTACAAACATAATCTATTGCATACGGTAGATTCTAATATTTAATAATTACGCAAAACGTTATATACGTATGCCTAACTAACATCGCCTCGTTTACATAATACTATAATACTTTGCCTGATGTTACCTATTATAGAATAACGTGTTTATCCGTATATACAATTTTTTTCTCATTGCGATTACTATATATTTCCATTTTCTTTTCTACCTACAATCAAGCGTATTTGGAGCATGAATGATATTCATTTAACAACTGAAAATCAGTTTTTGGCATATTCAAATGGACTAAAAAAAAGCACGGGTACCTATAAGATCTCTCGATTGTCAATATGCGATTCATCACATATTTTAACATTTAAATGCGTAACGAACGTGGATGTGGCCTCCAATAGATTTTTTTGAAAACTAACAAAGAAATTTATGAGGATTACGCTGTGGTAATGTTATTTTTTTTTCTCCTCTTTCAAGTATATCTAAATGCATATGTCACCAATGCATATATAAGTTATAAAGTTAAATAAAGGAGTTGTGGGCTTTGTAACCGTGCCTTCCGCGCACGTGCAGCACATGCGCGACTTATAAGGGAATTGAAAAGAAACTAACGCTTCGAGATCCGTGACACAATGAAAGTCATTGGTATAATAATAAGGAAAGTTGGGAAAATTCAAATGTGAGAATAAACTGAAATCGAAATTCACGTGCTCTAATGTAACGCGATAAACTGTATACCGCGGTGATACCAAAATGACCTGCACCCGCCGCCGCAGTTGCGCGTTAATTTTTCGTTCCTATTCCGTTCGCAAGTAATCATTCCAACTGCGATTAAACAAAAAACTATTCAACCGCTACGCAAAATCACACAATCGTTCGAGTGATAAAAATTTTCAAATTCCGAAACTGTACAATTCTAGTTTTTTTTTTTTTTTTTTTTCTTCTCTCATAAGAAAAATAACGTTTCAACGAGAATCCAATCTGCTGTTCATAGAGAAACTATGCGATATTTGTCGCCGTCCGGTTTTTGAAGTTTCGGTTTCAGATTGATTATTATATCAGAACGTGGAACTACGTTGCGTTGAAAGAAAACCTGTTACGAATGCTAATCTAAAGGTTCTTGATTCTGCTAATTAGACTCTGTTTCTTGGTACGGTTGGTTCATATACGTTAAGAAGAAAAAAAATATTTAAATACGACATAACGCATCGGCAGCTGTACAACCGGCGTCCCGATGAAAATATGTTGAATAGATGTAATTAACCGCCGTCCAAACGGATTTTGATGCACCATTTTATTGAACGTTTATTATTACGTATTAATATGTTATACTTTTTCGCAATTGCGTTACGCGATATTCGTATACGTACCTACATAATCATCGTCTTCGTCGAGCGATCATCAATGGGATCTTCTAAAGGACCGATAACGGTATGGGCTTAGCTACCTGCTCGCGCGACGGAAGAGAAAACGAATTCAAATTACGTCCACGTACGTCGTACGGATGCGGTTGATATGTCAAAACAATCCGTGACGGTCATAAAAAAGTCAGGGTATTGACAAAACTCACGTGTATATAACAAATACCCGACTGGACTATCCTCGCGGTATAGCTATTGCGTGTAGTTTTCAATCTTACAAAATTCTACAACCTTCTCGATTCCCGAAATTTTTCGAACTCGGATTCTCTTATTATTATCAATCGTTCACCAATGTCATACCAAATTGATTTCTAACTCTGTACCCGACAAATAACCGGGTAAGATATTGATATTCGAAAACGTTTTCGATCGGCAGACGGATTTTAATTAATTCTCTCAAATCGAAGATCCGACAAAACTTATTCCAAAATGAATTTCGAACAAACGTTGTCGCACGTGCTACGCGACGCACCATTTCACGAATACCTACGTCTATAATAATTGTAATTTGACCCGCGATATGCACTCGCTAAGCGTAATACGAATCGTTTTAATTCCAATCGATTCGTAGAATCGCAATACTTGAGTCTGCGGAGTGCGGACGAAGAACGAGATCTGCAATGTGCGAGGAACGCTTTCGATCGCCACTCTTATTCCTCGCCGCGCAATTACACGCCTGTACATATCGGCTGTCCGTTCGTTGAAAAATTGAAAATTTCGACGAACATTGTGCCTAAATGACAAAAAACTTGAAAAGAGAAACATCAAACGATCCTTCGGCCTTTCAGTTTAACTCAGCTACAGCGGCAGCAACAACATACCTACTTATAACGACAGCATTATAAACCCAAGTGAGTGGGCGGGACTGGCGTTGCAGAGGGTCGAGAGCATGTGTCACGCATTGGCAAAGCTAAAGCTAAAGGCAAAGGCAAAGACATGAGCGACCGGATCAGTGGGCTGATCGGCAAATGTGGGAGTACTTATTCCTCCGGTTCCTCCACGTTTCCACAGTTACGAGGTTCCTTTCGAGTTTAAAATATGCACCAGGCTGACGCCGTGAAACGAAAGAATATCATTCAACAAAATAGGTACAGAAGGGACAAGGAGCTGCTTGCGACGAAATCCAATCGAAAGGCGTAAAAATAATAATAATCATTATCGTTACCATCATATTCGCCTTACGCATAGAACTGCCGGATTTTGGACACAGGTTTTCATCGGATGAAATCCGAATACATAGATTTGAGAATGATAAAAGAAAAGTAGCGTTATATCGTTGAATACATACGTATTGTAGTAAACCTTATCGCGTTGTGACGCTGATAATGATAATAACGATGATCACACGCAAAAAAAAAAAGTCTGTAGTGCAGTACGAGAATACGAGGTTCGGTATTGTAAAGAGATCAACTACTAGTAGAACAATCGCTGCTCGTAGTGCACGGCCAAAAGATATTCGGAACGTTCAATACGCAGATGAGTTTTCTAAAATATTGGTACTTGTGTCCCAATCACCGCGATCCCTTTTGACGGGCTGCAAATAATTACACGCGTACGGGCAAGATGAACCTTGAAAGTTGTGGGAAAAGTGGTAATTTGAATGAAAATTTGATTATATTCAAGCGAGGAGAAAGTGGTGGAATCGAGTATAAAAATTAGGGATACTTGAAAATTTTTATAAAAAAAAAGATCGAGTAGTTGATAAATTTTGGGTTCATCCAGAGAACGGGGTGTCTGATTATGTGGTTTCTTGGGACCCTCATCTTCCCGGTCATCCCGAACATCCTCTTGTAATAATATTTTTTTTGCCATCTTCGTTCTTGCCCTCGCGCTGAATCGGTTTCTTTATATTTTTTAAAACACATGCACGTCGAGGTCTGGTGGGATTAATAACGCGGATTTCCTAGAAGTTTATTCCTTCTTCAAAACCGTTGACGAACCGCAGGCTTATAAGCGTATGATATTTTATACACAACGAATTATTACCATTAGAATAATGATCGGCAAGGATTTTATACCGTATTTGTAAAATGGAAATCTATGACTGTGATATTACGTTCGTCGTGCGGGAAGGTCGTTCGACGGATCGTCGATATATTTCATTTCAAAATTTCATTACTTTGTACATGGCTATAACATTAGAAACGTGTCCGTTTTGATGCCGTGATATTTGCATTGAGGACTGTCTATACATATAGATAAATACACAGATATATTTGTATTGTATGATAGAAAATAGTCTGTACGGTACGTCCTTCATTCTGTAACACCTATGCTCCAATTTTGGCAATGCGTTGGCAATCGCGTTGCCGAAGGCCGATTCTGGAGGTTTTTTCTTTCATTTTTCTCTCTGGTTTATTATTTCGCATCCGAATCGCCGGTAGCCGCATCGGAATCGTTGCACCGATGGCAGTTCGATTGTACGTTGTGGTAAAATTACGGATGATAGAGAAATTTGCAGTTACATCATTGTTCTCGAAGGTGTACGATACCTACGGAGTGAAAGTTTTCGGACTATCGTAAGCACATAGTTTAATATCTGGATGAAAATATCTTCTGCAACATTTTTTATTCAATAATTGTTTTCGTAGACCAACAATCACTTTTACTGCAGAACATTATTTCACGTATAGGTAAAAATCTTCTACTATGAACGGGTACTGGGTACATATATATATATATGTATAATTTTGATTATGCATTTTACGATAATATTACTTGGACGTGTAACGTCTCAGCACACATACGTGTATGTATACCTGTACGGTATATTTTTAACGAAGTGAAAGCAGATCGCAAATTCCTGCATGCTCGAATTTTGCCAAGACATTTTTTTCAATCGAGTATAATATTTAATGATAACTTTTTTTTTTTTTTTCTCACCAGAAAAAAAAGAATTGACAAAAACGCAACCTCAACCGTATATGCACGTAATATTGACATTTCGCTATTCCGCGTATAACGTGAGCTGTAATAAATTTCGTAAATACTTATGTATAATTATAAAGATTTGGTCGAAAAATTTACGTTTATAACGACGTACCTACGCCACTCCTGCATGGAAAAATATGTAAACTAGAGTTCGTATGTGGACGGATGCAAATATCCATACGATATGCGTGATATCAGGTGAAATATCAATGCGCGTTGCATTCGTCGATCATTTTATTTATCATTTATCGCTGTTTCTTCTTCTGGAAAACATGTAGCGGACTCTCTTTTCTCGCGATACAGCTCTTACAACGGTCTATGAATCCCACGTTTAATTTCATCTACGTCTCCGTAGGTGTTTGCTCTTAATAAAAATGATCCAATTATTTTTTCTTTCAATTCGACCAACTTCGCTTTTCCGACCGTTCCGAAATCCGAACATCAATCATTATTAATTTTTCTTTCACGACGAGCCATAGTTTTATACCTCGTATTCAGGAAGGTGCGAAAGGTATAAAAAAAAAAGACGAAGCTAAGCTAACTTGTTGGTTGTATTACAGGAAGTATTGAAATTGGAATGTCGTGTAGGATCAGGGCAGTATTCTTGAGATCCTATGTAGCCTGTAGGCAGCTGTCGAACTTGAAGTGTGACAGTTGAAAATATGGTTTCTGGATAATATATATATATATGTAAATATATTTTTTTTTTTGTTCACTGTACCAACATCTTACATTATATACCTTTTTTTTCAACACCGTCAAACGTATTTATATAAACTAGTTTTTCATCGTTACGTGCTGCGCATGGTGAACATATCTGAAAAAAAGCATAAATGAATAAAAAATTTTAACCAACTAATTAAGCTCCTATATACATATGCGCGCATATCCTGCACGCGTGCCGCGGGCCATACAAGTCTGTGGTTACCAGACACTCATATACGATGTCGCGTTACTTCGAAAACATCTGTATTCTATATACTTGTATGCGTCTATATAAACTAGCGAATATACTATGAAGGCAATGCATTAAATCAACGCGATTCGAATCGATTATAATCAACAATTATGATAAGTCGTTTGACAATATGGTCCTGCAGTGTACGTACGGTACGAGTTCGATCCAATATTTTTCTCAGCTACGCCCATTCTGCAGAAATATTGTTGGACTGAAAACGATTGAAACAAGATTTAACAAAAAACTGTATACTCGACGATCAGATGTACGAGAAAGTCACGCAATTACGAGGATGTAAAAATCAAGAGAGAGTTAAAAAATGCGACAATCAAACGCTCGTGAATTCTTCCCCGATGCCAGGCATCTGATTTGCTCATTCGTTCGTTAGTTCGTATACATTTTTGCAAGATATTCCGAAATAACAAATAAAATCAGCTGAACGCAGATAAACACGTGCAGCATGAAACATTTTACTCGCCTGTAATCTTCGCCATTAATTAAAAGACGAACTCTATTGTCTCGTTACATGTTATTGCGCGTGGTCGTTTTTTTTTTTTTCGTTTTATTATTATCGTCACTTTTTGCGTTTTCAATTATGTCGGTTTTCCAACCGTATTATTTGCGCAGCCGTTAACGAAGTTTTCCGCAAAATGTCTACGACTATTTATCAACGAATCATCCGAATGGATATAATTTGTTTCGCGAATCTATTTCATTTTATCGCTGCACACGTTACACAGCTCAGGAAGCCATTCAAATATCGTGCATATATCGGATTCGAAAGAGCAAAAAAATCAATCGTCTCATTCATTTTTTTTTTATTACAATTCCGCTACCACGTGCATCCGTTACGTACGTGTATGTACGTACTTTTCTTTTGTCTCATCGACGTCATTATTGTATAAAAAAACTTTATACAATTCTCCACCGCTCGGATGATTCATCTGGAGATATTCGATAATTGTTCAATCAATTATATCGATCAATGGAACAATAAACACCTGATTATACATTTAAAAATCGCTCGCATTGTACCCATAATACAATTAGGAATCATTTTGCGTCGTGGTGTGTGGGACGTATGGGTTAATCGTTTTGTGCATACAATATCTTGTGCTACACTCATCGCCGGTAGAACGATGAAAATGATATTAATTGTTGAAAAGAGATAGAAAGAAGAAGAAAAAAAAAAAAAAAAAATTGAGGCAACGAGCCGCATAACATTATACGTATCTACGTGTGTCTAGCTTGTGGTCAAAACGATTTGCAGAGTACTATATGCGAGCTATAGCGTCGAGCACGCGTCCAGGTAACGTAACGGTTCCATTTTTAATTTCACCTTTTTTTCTTTTTTATCTATGATCTTTGTATTTTTCGATGTGATATATCGGTTCCCATGTGACGAAACCCCTCAATCGATCCGTTGAAAATCAATATTAATTATTTCAATTGAATTTTTGACCGCCTACTATAAACAGTTGCGATCCGTTTGCAAAGATCTTATTAAACACGTATGTATATCGAAAGTGTCTCTCGGAATAATTGATCAGCCTGCAGCACGCGTGGGTTAGCGTTGACTCGATCTATATGTATGTATAATGGAACAATTAAATTATCGATCGCTTTTGTTGATCTACATATAGGATTTTTATTACAGAACATAAACTGTCGGTGATTTGTTGACGAGAGTTTGAGAGAGAGAGAGAGAGAGAATATAGAAAAATAATTAGCTCAAATCTGATTCCGGAGATCGCGATACCTGATTATTTTCACTTTTACCACAGTATTATCGATATTTAACCAGAGAACCAGATGTTTTATCACGGTGAATTTTAATGTTTGGTCAAGACGTACACATCTTTCTACGCATGTATGTAGGTATATGATATATCTTGCAGTTGAACTTCCTCTGTGTGGCCAGTGACTTGTACAAGTGTCGTTTCACGGGGGACGTTCAGAATTACCATTGACGTCATTCGAGGGATTTTAACATTTTTACGAGTAACGCTCCACCGATTCCGAAAACTAGAAAAATCAACTAAAATCATTAAATTCAATCGGAGGAACGGCCTGCCTTTTTTTATTGGGAAAAAGGGCGGGATGGTTTTTTTTCTCGAGTGACACGTATATATATCGAAACGTCGGACTACCTGTACGTGTGAGTAGATTTGCGCGCGTTCGACCGAAATGCGGGGTGCGCGAGCGAAGTTGCCGATGTAGAGAGCAACTGCTGATAAACTACGGTTACCTCAAGACCAGGTCAACGATGCCCATAAATGAGCAAGTGTACCTTGAAATTTCTGAAAGGTAGCGGAGTCAGGACATGGAATAAAGGTGCCAAATGTGGCATTCTGTATGAGTAACCCAACTCTGCAAGGTAGACTGATTATACACAGGGAAATGTTTCTGCAGCAACGCTTTCATATCTCTACTTTAGAACCATATTGTACATGTAACACACACATTTATGTACATACTGTATTTTACGCACGTTGCCCCTAATGTGTGCGATGTAATAAAATTTTACCTCGCTATTTTCGAGGTTGACGAAACAATTTTTTCTCATTTTTTACCATATTTCTTTTTTTCTTTTTCTTCCTTCATTCCGTGCGGGGTTGAACGTTTGCCATCATTTTTTTCCCCTCTCTTGTGATTTTTTCTCCCCTCACTTTGGACGCAGATGAATTTTGAATCTCGATATATATCTCGCAAGTTCGATGTAAGTTAGTGACTTATGAATACACCTATGGCAGGTGAATCATTGTGGTATTTGAAAAAAATTCCACCCGTTTCCGGCGGCAGCACATTTAGAATTCCACGAACATCTCGCGAATCAAAAGGATAATTGATTATTTATTTTATATATATAATATATATATATATATATATATATATATATATGATGTCTATATTTGGAGATTCTTACGCGACTTGGCTTATTAGCTTTTCTTATGGTAAAAGTCTTCGCCTATGAGTCATTCGAACGAAAATAAGAAAGAGTAAATGAATTCAGAAGAATTAATCCTTCAAGAGTGCAACGGGGTGGCCCGGATCCCTTTCTTTGTATCCCTTTTTTTTTTTTTTTTTTCTAATTTATTCATTCATTTTCTTCTCGTCAAATCGATGGTATTCCGTATACACATAATTTCGAATACAATTAACGAACATCATAGGAGTGGTAAAATTTTCACCGACACAGAGATGTTAATCGGAGACGTTAACTGTACATCGGAGAAAATGTGTGACATTTATTGATGACGATGATTGTTTTTCTTCTTTTTCTTTTTTTCTATTTTCTACCGAGTTAAATAATAGAAAAAATAAGAAGGGATACGTGTTCAATTGAAACAGGTTTCAATTAAGTCCGAAGTATAGTGTAGTTTTAGTTCGGCCAAGAAGCCTGGCGAGCCCTGGTTTCTAAATAGGCCCATGAATATTGAGGAACGGAGAAACGAATGGCGAGTCGCGAGAGAGTGAGACAGGAAAGAAGATAAGCGAGGTCGACAAGGTACCAGATATGGTTGTCTCCGACCACACTGGCGCCATATATCCACTGCCTACGATTAGCTGTTAGTCCTCCAACATCAATGACCGTTGTTTGCTATACCGCGCATTGGCTGAAAGATGTGGTATACGTACACGTCTTAGGACCTACCTTGGTTTTTCTTCATCTTTTTTTTTTTTTTTTTTTTTTTTTTTTCTCTCTTTTCTGTAACATGTGTAGACAAAACTATACCACTTTATGTAGAACATAATAGAAATTTCAAATTTATCACCAGACGTATAGTTCTCTCTTTTTTTTTTCTTCTGGTTCTTCAAACGATGCTATTCAACTGTTGACTAATTAATTTGGCGGTATGGTTATCTGTTTTCAAGTTTCTTTTTTTTTTTTGTTTTTTTTTTTCTCATTCTTCCAACACGAGTCGCGAGCGAATATTCCTCGCATGCGTGACGAAAATAAATAGAAAAAAAAAAGAAACGAACAAATAATAGAAAAAAAGATTACACCACCCGGATGGGGAGCGAAAGAATCGAAAGACATTTTTGTGTGCACAGGGTGTATGCGTTGTTAATGAATGTTCAAATTTGGCGATACAGTACCGATGATCGGTCAGGTGACTGAAACGGTTGGAAATTTTCTGTACCCGTGACGGGTGAAAAACGTTGTAACCGAATCACGACGTTGTGTCTTTGCGAGGATGTTATTTTTTTCATACACGTGGGCGTCGATCTCCGTTACTTTGCCAACGTTTATCATTACCCGCATACATTTATTCTGAAAAGTTTCACTTTTTGAACTTGCCACAGACGGCGGCCGACCGAATCATTTTGCAATTACGTTACATTGTGAAACTGCACTAAATCATCGGTTCAATTAATTGTACCAACGTCTCTGATTTATCATTTCACAACAGAAAAAAAAAGCAAACGAAAACAGAAAAGATGAAACTTGCAAAATAAGTTCCCGTCGAAGATTCATCGAAGTTCGTTTATCTTTGTGCGCGAGATAATAAGAAATAATGAAAGAACATCTAACAAACTAACGAATAATGTCAATGATTACTGATTACTCAGCGAATCCTGTAAAATTTTTAGTAAAAAAATGAACGGAGTCGAATTTATTTGCGGGTATACAAGCGATGTTAATAATCGGTAATTTGGTCTTCGGTCTGCACATGTGCTGACACGACTGTTATAAGACTTTACGAACGGTAGTGAAAGGTACGACCTATACTCGACGGTATAAAGATAATTAGTTCGCATCGTAACGTTAGAAATGTTTCTCAGCGCGCGTTCGACAAATTTTAATTAATCGTAGATTAATTAGCCATTAAACGATTTGTTTTTTTTTTTTTTTCTTTAAATCATTTTCAGTAGGAAGGAATAATAGACAATGAACGAATGTCGTGAATTTTTCCGTTGGACACGAGGATTGCGCCATGTATAATCAATAATTGTTGGATGCGATACCGAAATTGATAATCATCGTGTATGTTTCGAATTTGTTTTTCAGTTTTTTTTGTTTTTTTTTTCCCTCTTCTTTGAGATCGTCGTTCCAACGATCGCGCGTTCAAATCATGTGTTATTCATTATTACGAACACACGTGCATTCAAATTCTTTAACCGGCACCAGGTTCACGCTTTTTACAATACAACCCGCGCCCATTATCTAGACGATTTTTTTTACAATGAAAATTTGAATTTACGCAGATACCTTTTGTCGTGCAAAAAAAAATACTGCCGACGAAACTATTCCATTGTACACACGAAGAATGGAAAATATCTTTGGTTTCGGAATAGAATCGAATCTTTGACTTTGAAATAAAAAAAAGATAAAATCTCGGTTGCGGAACAAAATTTCTGATCTCTTGATCCCGGAATTTTATGCGTTTCTTACCGCGTCTATCGGATGCTGATGAGAGTGAAATATAACGGGGCCGCTTATCGAAGTGTGATCAATTTCACATTCTCGAAGGAATTTTCAATTTTTATTTATTACGTGCGCATCGGTTAGGTATTCCGATTGGAATTTTCACAATATCATTCGACATCACTGTTGGACATAGTTCGAGATACACGGGCAATAAAAATGTTACAATTCCGACATACCGCAGCGATATGCATTTCACCGGGACATCGTGAAAAAGTTGTGGGTAGAAAAAAAGAGAAAAACAAATGTATATGTATATACATATGAGTGTAAATATGTACCGAGCGTATGTACGAGCACTCGACCACGTGTGATCTTCAAGTATCAATCACAGCTGTTGACATTTGTGATTTGTAGCGACATTACCGGTTCTTTTTGCTGCATACGAATAGCTATTCAAATACGCGATCCATCTGTTATCCTGTCACCATATAATATAACATCGTATAAGCATGTGTGTGAAACACTTATAATTAGTAAAGATATTTAATATCCGACGAGAAAATTCGTCCTCGTTGAATATTTTGAAATGATCATCCGTAGCTGCAGATGCCCGCATCGTCCGCGTTACGTGTAACGATGGATTTCCATCGGTGGCGATCTGCATGTTGGAAATTGTTCAATTCCCGTTCCTCACAATCCGACGTGATCCACGTTTACAGCGCGATGAGAAATGGAAAATAAAAAAGAAAATTTATAATTCACAATTTATATTTATATTTAATATGAAAAATCTCGGAGTATTCCTTCGGGTATTCTATTTTTAACCACTGACTCGAACGCGCGCGGTGATCGTGACGCAATCTCGTTCTCTTGAAAAGTAGCATTGCGGCGAGTATACTTACCATATATGGTAATATCATACGTAACATTGAAACACTTACATTGATAAGTGTAAGCTATGCGCGCACTGTAATCTTCGTCCTGCGGTCCTTGCAGATCCTGCAACCAAAGTTCTTTGAATCATGAATTTACTCTAGATGTTTGCCTCACTGTATCTATACGTACCGACTTCTGCATAATCGTAACTCAGAATTTTACGTTTACAATTATTACCGCTTACTCCAGCTGTAGTCTTCAACCTTTCTCAATTTTGCTAACATTTTTTATATTACATGCTCATTGCAGATTTAGGCAAATTAGTCGCTCGTTTAAGCCTTTTAATGTATGTAAACTTGTGGTCACGAGTTACCTGTTTTTTTTTTTTCTGTTTCTTTTTCTTTTTCTTTTTCTTTTTCTTTTTCATTTCTACAACTGCTATGCTGCCATTAAAAATGAAAACACGTGTTTCTAATTGGAGGCAACGATTTGAATAATCGTCTACTGTTCGTTTCAGAACATTATATCGGTGTAATTAGCCAGAGATTAGCTGCTCTATACATATTAACTGTGCATTATATGAATAAATATATTTGAAAGAAAAAAATAAATAAATGAAATAAAATAAAAATTTGAGAATTGATTTATGCGCGGTGAAAAATGAAGTGAATTGCCTGAAATGTTTTTCGCGTAGGCAATAAAGAGATAAAATCGAAAAATGTAATTTGGAATTTATATTTATGCACAGCTGATAAAAATTTCATGACGAGCCGAACGTTCGCTGCTGTATCGTCGAAGGAATCTCACGGTGTCGAAGAGAAAGAAACAAAAAAAAAAAAACAAAAAAAATGGAATTAAAATTTGAATATAAATACATCCACTCTGATCTGAACATCGGCGGTGCTAAGTCGCGTCGTTTTGAGGAGATGAGATGAGATCTCTTTAGGTTGATAGACACGATGAACTTTAATGCAGTAGAAATACCGGCTCACGTGTGTACGTGTAACGTTATATCGATACTCCTGGAGTAGTCCTAGTAGTATTTTTCTCTCTTGATCACTCTCTTTCTCTCCTTGGATCTCTAGCTAGGGGGCACGAGAGTCCTTGAGCTAAAATTTGCCGATCTCGAGTCTATATTAATTGTTGAATCAACGAACACCGACAATAAGCCAGTGTATTCTTAGGCACTCGTATACGTTAACGAATATGTGTCAGTACTACGACCACATGAAGCGGTCATAAACGTATGTCTGAGCTTAGCCGTGATAAAAATCACCCTTATTAACATTCCATCTTCAATTGTTTTATTTTTCGATAGTTTAACGAATTGTTGACGCAACGATAGCGTATCGAAGTCAAAAATAGGCACGGCGTCGAGATGCGAAATTTACTTCAGCGAAGACCGAAAAGCAAAGAGCTAAGTTTTTTAGAAAACGCTCGCTTGCGGACGTCCGGTCATTTATTGACTCTCAATTGGAACTCGTACTATTTTCTAATTAATTCTAACGCATCGACCATCGATATTGATTGCCTGCATTATTAAAACTGGTAGTGAAATTTGGATACCGATTTATTTATTTTTTATTTTTTTGTTTCAAATCTGTCTCAGGTGTGACCACGTGAAACTACCAATCACAGATGCGGTCGAGATGGATTCGCACGTTGGCCTGGATTACATCGTCGAAAACCCGGATTACTGCAGTAAACTTGCTTCGGGTAAATATCGGCGGTTATTTTTCGAGTAATGAAAATTTTTCTACGAACAAGGCGTTTGACGATTTGAAATTTTTTTTTTTTCAAGCTTTAAACACAGCAAATACTTCGGTAAAGAAACAAGTGGTAGAATTGCTATCAGCTCTTTGCGTATACAGCCAAGATGGAAGACAAAGAACGATCGATACTCTCCACACTTACCAGGTACGTCGTATAATACCGATTATTATCCTACCTGACGATGAGATGTAACTGCGAGTTTTGAATTACCATAATAATTGACATTCAAATTTTACTTGTGATAATATATGTATGCAGGAATTGAAAAGGGAACGTTATCGGTTCCGCGTCGTTGTGGATGAGCTTCAAAACGCCACAGGCGGCGATTACCGGACTGCATTACTCGCCTTTATCAATTGTTTGATTATCTCGACTCCGATCTTGAAAGATCGCGTACGAATACGAAATGAGTTCATCGGTAAGCCGAACATAACTTGAACTGATATTAAATCGAAACAAAGCACTTCGTACCACGGACGATCGCTCATGATATCCGCCGCGATTATGATGTACATGATCGTTTTCCTTCCTTCTATTTCAATGTTGTTCTACGTAGCATTTCGATTCAATCTTTTTTTTTTATCAAAACACCAAGTCACGTAAATATATCGTTCTTCTAGGTCTCAAGCTTGTGCCGATACTCAACGAACTCCGGTGAGTGATGTGTTTCTTTTTTCCTTTTCCTTTTTTTTTTTCTTTTCTCAATTCATTATTGAATCATATTCGCGACTCTCGGGATTAAAGATCGCTCCCGGTAACCCATACCCACGCAGAATATGCTGCCATTTATTTTATAACGTTATTATGTTTTACGGAACGAAATATATATTCTGTTGCCTCGTATTACAAGTATTATATTACAATTATTTATAAATCGCATAACTCATTTCTTCCTAATCAGTGTGAGCGGTTAGGAATCAACGATCTCTCTCGTTGTGAGTTTCTTTTTCCTCTTTATACTGGACCGAATGTTGAATAAATATACAAATCTCTCGACGACTTCTCTACCAACGACATGCACCGAGTTCTAACGGCCGACGATGAGTCATAATTCAGGATCTGCGTTCGAGTCGATGAATATTCTCGGATCCTGATTCTCTAACATTCATTCAATCGCAAGTTAGTTTATGCTTCTCAATGTTTCGGTCAATAAACTCCGGATCGATCGACCACCCATTATATCTTAAAATTCCGAATTTCTGGTCGCTTGATTATCGAAGAAAAAGAGAGAAATAGATTCGGGGGGGGCGAGGCAATTTTCTAAAACTTTCAAGTATCATCGCGCAGGGAATGTAATCGTGCGGATTATGTGTATTCCTATACCTGTAGGTATACAGCCACCCGTGTTGAATTGTGATTTGTGCGAGGGCAGATAATAATTACCGATGAACGGAGTTGAAGAACCTGGATAATATTTCAATAACGCGTGCTACTTAAGCCGACACGCCAATCGACATCCGATTATATTAATATTAATATTTAAAGCTAATCGAATCGTACGTCACTGTACGTGTATGGTATCCAAACATTCCGCACTTTCAATAATCGTATATTTGTATACGATAACGAGTTACGTGTAGATTTTTTATACGGTGCGTGAACTCCTTTATAAATGAATATTTTAATTGTAAAAAAAAATGAGAATTCGAATCAGTAAATATCTGCATTATCGGTATGGACCGAAAGAGGGTCTCTGTAAAAAAATTTCTATCCAGCGTAAAATCGTATGCGGGTGTGAATGATCGATTGATTTTCATTCCTTCGAAAAACGTTTGAAAATGATTCTGTTCCTTCGACAAAGAAGGGTTCGATAATTAGTCCCGTTGAATTTTCAAACGATCCGATGACGTCCTCGTTTGATCGCTCGGTAACGAGCGATAGGGTATAAAATAGATGAGATAAAATTGAGAGACAAAAGAAAAAGCCAAAAAGAGAGAAATTGAACCGATGAGTAGGACCGTTTGAGAGCCATACTGTGCGAGAAATAGAATTAAATCCACTCCACATTCTTAGTAACGTCGATTTCTCTAGTAAGTGTGTACCGAATTAACTCGGTGTCTATGCCTCGTATCGTCCTCGACTTGAAACGTTCCACGCTGGACGTTCGCCGCACGATCTTCGCGCCTGTCCTCCTGCAACTTCGACTGCACCTGCACCACGAACTTTTGCATCTTAAATCTGCAGCGCTGGAAGAATCTGGTGCACTGTTTGCTCTGCTCGCAGCGCTCGTTAGCAATTTCTAGTCGGACGGACAGTCCTATCCAATGTTCGAACGTCCCGAGTTCCGATATCATATTGTACTTGAATTAAGACGAATAGTGCACCCTTGAAACGCAAAGTGCACCACGGAAGGAAAGACTTGAGGTGAATTAATTCCCAGTGAGTTGGTCGTTCCGATTATTCGAGTTGCCGATGTCAAAAATTGAGCTTCCGGTAGTTTTTTTTTGTTTTTATTTTAAAAAAATTGCGCGACCAACTTTCGCCGAAGCTTGAACCGATTGTTTCAAATTCGCGAGTGGTTGAAATTCGTCGTGGCCGTTTGAATCGGTTATATTTTTTTTTAGAATTTTCTGGCAGACAATATTCAGGTCCGCGTGACTCGAACAACAGACCTCGCGATCCGGAGTAGCGTGAAAGGGATAACCGCCTTATTTTTCGAACGTGGGAATTATTGCCAAAGTTCTGTCGATTTTCATATACATATATACATGGGTACATACATAGGACATGAGAGATTTTGACGTACAAGTCACGTGGCTCGCGAGGAGGATGATGAATAAATTTGCAATTAACTGATTAAGACGCTATTTTGCATCTCTGCGGAATGCATACTTTGACCTTGTCTAATTGTTGAGGAGGAATGTGTTAGCGCAATTATATCCGTCCTCGAGAATAAGACAACAGTCTTGCGGAATTTTACGTAGAGAAGCTCGATCGAAGATTCGATCGTGGAAATAAAATCCAGTGAAAGTTTATCTTTTATATTATATACTTGTCATTTTTCTATCTTACCGAATCCAACCTCGACTGATCTATATACACGTTTGAGAAATTCGCCGGAGCGATTCTCACCGTTAATATATAACGTCGATCGATGTACAATGTTCATTTGTAGAAAAGAATCCAGCCGCGTACCGGATTTGCAAGTTCAACTTGACGTTTTCGACGAACAACGAGAAAGCGACGAAGAACAATCTCTCCAGGGGCCATCGGGAATCGATTTATCTTCACATTTAGATATCTTCTACGCTATACTCAAACAGGTATAATGATAATCGTGAAATTTTTTAAATATCGAATGATGTTGTCCACGAGGAATGCAGTCTGGAACGCAATTTGGTTTTTTCTCCTCTCTTTCATAATTCTAGATCGCAGACACTCCACAGGAGATACCATTTTTGAGTATCTTGCAACATTTGCTACGTCTAGATCCCAAGGAACCCGCTAGCGACTTGGCTTGGGATACCGCGGAAACTTTGGTCCATAGAGCAACCCTTCTGGAAAACAGAGAAGACGCTACAAAGCTTCTTAGATCACCGAGTCTGCAGGTATGTAAAGAATTTTCAATATCCACACCTTTGCTCGTTCACATACCGACTCAAAATTTGAATCAAAGTGAAAGCTGAGGGGTTCGAAAATTCGAAATTAGGTAGTACGAATCAGGCACGCATTTGATTTCCATTAATATTCATGTGTATATAATAAAGCGATGTACGAAATTCTCCTACACATGTATAGGTATATACTTCACATCGTAAGACGCACGGTAGCTCACGAGTAATGAGCAGACTGTCATTATAAATAGCAAAAATTTACATGCCAATATATACAAAATGTACATAGTAATAATATAATATCGTCTTCTCGTAAACGAAACATTTCCGGATTTCATTCATACATATTTCACAACCGAGTATGATCAGTTTGTTTTTTTCTGTCAAATCTTGTTCAAAATAGTCGAATCGATCCCTGTGCACCGTTCGGGAAATTATTCGGTGCCGATGATTTTGTTTTTATTTTATTCGCAAAAACCCAATAATTCGGAAGGTTGTGAGATGAGGAGCGGGATGGACCTGCAGCATTATCTGGTTTCCTCTCGTAACGTTCCAGGTGTCTTTCACCTGTCAATCATTCTCAATGCTCATTACTCATTTCTTTGATTTCGCAATCATTGTACAGACGCCACTCCCAGGATTGAATCCCACGACAGTGATCATCCTTCATCAAACATCAACGATGTACCTACCTTAGGATTATAAATGCGCTCGTCATACTCTAAAAGGAATGTTCAAAAGTCTCGAATATACAACAATCGTTCATTCATTTTCAAGAGCAATATCATTGAAAATACTCGACGAATGTCGGCCAAGGTTGCGTCTAATTCTTCGAGCCCCGAACTTCTTTTTATTTCATTTTAATTTCAAGTTTTATCGAAACGGTGTTACGTCTGTTTCTCCCCAGACGAATCTATGCTGTTGGGGTCGCGGTGGCGATCAGATATGCACCGGATCACGAAAAACTTCCGGTCCTCCTTTACCGCCTTTGCCACCTCCGCCTCCACCGCCGCCAATTCCCGGTGCATTTAACGTCGCAATGGATGTCGTACCGCCCCCGCCTATGCCACCCCTCTTACTTTCGGACAATAACGTCAGCCGGAATATCGGCTCGCAGAGACCACCCCCGATTCCGCCCCCGCTACAGGTTCCTCATGTGCAAAGATCAGCGACACCGGAACCGCAGAATTATGTTACGAAACTTTTACCACAGCAAGAAATTCCCACACCTAAAACTAAAATGAAAACAATCAACTGGAACAAAATTCCGAACGATAAAGTTATTGGAAAACGTAATATCTGGTCACTGGTTGCTAATAATCATCAAAATACTCCGATGACCGATCTTGATTGGGCGGAAATGGAAGGTCTTTTTTGTCAGCAAATGCCACCGATGCTTCCACCGGCCGCTCTGTCGACATCTTACTCTTCATATGGGACCGACACGGAAAAAAAGCGAAAGGAACCTTCCGAAGTAATTCATTCACTTATTAAAGAGACTTACTTTTATAACCCGTAATTTTTATGATTTATATACTCGTTTCCGAAATTAGATCACACTTTTGGACGGAAAGAGAAGCTTAAATGTAAATATTTTTCTCAAACAATTTCGGAGGTAAGTTTTTCCTTTAACAAATTGTAATGCGGTAATGTCGTATCCTACTTATTGCGATTTCTATCCTTTTGTCTCGTCTCTTATTTTTTGAAATAGCTCCAACGAGGACATAATTCAATTAATAAAAGAAGGGGGGCACGACGACATCGGTGCAGAAAAATTACGTGGCTTGTTGAAGATTTTACCCGAAGTAGATGAACTGGAAATGCTTAAATGTTTCGACGGCGATCGAACGAAGCTTGGCAATGCGGAGAAGTTTTTTCTCCAGCTCATCCAGGTGCCGAAGTGAGTTTCTTGTTTTTTTTTTTTAAATATATCTATTTTTCTTCGGAAAACCTTTGTATTTTAATGCGCTGAATTTCGTGTTTACATACCTTTGCCTGTTTTCGACGTGATATTAGCTACAAATTGCGCATAGAATGCATGCTCCTTAAGGAAGAATTTGCGGCAAATATGAGCTACCTTGAACCGAGTATAAATTCGATGATCCTTGCTGGTGAGGATCTCATGACGAATAAACCGCTCCAGGAAGTTCTGTACATGGTACTGGTGGCAGGAAATTTTCTCAACTCCGTAAGTTTCTATTTATGTATACGCATTTACGTTTGGACAATATTATGGGTGGTATAACGTTATAAATAAATCCTGCGCGAAAAGAAATCCAAAATAGACTCGAGACTCCGCATACGTATGCATCGTTAGCGCCGCTATGTATTGCTATAAATAAATCGCACTCGCGGCGATTTACGGAATGAGATCATGGCTCGGTAAATCAAAGGAAGATTCAGTCAAGGGTAAATAAGACTTCTGATATCCTTTTGACAGGGTGGATATGCCGGTAATGCTGCTGGTGTGAAATTATCATCGCTTCAAAAGTTGACGGAAATAAGAGCGAACAAACCGGGAATGAATCTCATTCATTATGTGGCATTGGTGAGTTGTTATTTTGTGCAGCAATGATAATAATATTATAACTGCACGGCGACGTTGTGTTTTGAATGAATAAAAATGTTATTCTCTTTAAAGCAAGTGGAAAAAAAGAGGAAGGACTTGTTGTGTTTCACAAACGAAATGAAAGCTCTGGAATCGGCTACGAGGTAAATTAATGAAACAGCTTGCCAAATCTATAATATTTCAGTTAAAACTTCGCATGTATTTTACAATTATCATTTGATTTTTATTAATGTCATATTCAGGACAACCATCGAACAATTGAACAACGAGTTTAATTCGTTAGACACGAAAATAAAGAACGTAAAAAATCAGCTGAATATCCCGAGTACCGATCGTGATATTCAGGAACAAATGGCTCCGTTTCTCCAGGTGATATTACAAATTTGATAAAACACCGTGAAAGTTGTGGTGATTTCCCGCAGCCTTATCATATTGATTATTAACGATTTCGCCCTCGTTTAGATCGCTGAACGGGAAATGACAGCGTTGAAGAGAGACATGGAGGAACTCGAAGAAGTGCGTCGTTCTCTCGCTGAGTTTTTCTGCGAGGATACGAATTCATTTAAACTTGAAGAATGTTTCCGAGTCTTCCAGCAATTTTGTCAAAGGTTCAAGCAGGCGATTGCCGAAAATGAAAGACGGCGTACGCAAGAGGAACAGGCAATGGCCAGGCGAAGACAGAGGGAACAACAATTGACTGCGAAGAAACGTTTATGTAATTTAATCAGCTTCGGAAAATATGACTTTTCATTTGAATTTTTCATTAAATTTTACACTTTCAACCATAAATTTCTTGGCAGTGAGTAACCAGGCCGAGACTCCAGGTTCGGAATCAGAGACGAACATAATTGATTCTCTACTTTACGATATCCACGCTGGATTCCCATTAAAGCAGATTAATCGGGGCGATATTAAGGTAGGGAGGAACATCCGTACATTTGTCATTGTAAAGAATCGCTACTGATTTTCTTTAATAAAAATCAATGCCACTGAATTTGCCTATAGATGAGAAGACTGCAAAATGGAGGGGTCACTTCAGAAGAGGATGTTTCGCTCTCTGGTGCTCAAGGTATCCGTTGCCGCGTTGGTTCTTGCTCAGGGGGACCCGATCAACATATGAGCAAAGAGGATACTTACTCTCCTGGTAAATGACACGAAAACGATCGAAATTTCCAAAGTTCTTCGAACAAAGTTTGTACGAGATTCCTTTTATTTGTTACACAGATATCACGCCCAATGGAAGTTTACGACGTCGCAGAAGTCGAGTACCATCGGAAGAAGACGATGGTAACTTGATGGACTTTTTAAGGACGTCCGGAAACGATAACGTCAGAGATCGAAAGTCTTGGGGAAGTCTCGGTATGTCTGTTGTAATATTTTTCCATTAATGCACTTTGGACTTTTCAGATGCGCACGAATATTTTATTCACGTATATTTTTCAGACCGATCGTGGGCCCGCAGAGCCCGAGGGCAACCGAGACGCGGAGATCTCTTGAATGCAGATTTCTCTGGTGATCGAGAACGACCGAATTCGCCATCACCTCTCGTAGAAAACAAGCCATTTTTACAGGAAGAAGAAACGAAACCGACCGGGTAAGGGTATATTCGTACATAAACAGAGTATAGTCGTGTCACTTCGATGAATTTCACGAAAATTTTTTCTTCGAATCTTAGGAAAGCATGGCGACAGAAGATCGAGGCATGGTTATCGGAAAATGAAAAAGAAGAACGCGCTGGCGAAGAGCTTCAACGTCGGGCACGTCAATTGCAGGCGAACCGTCGGTCTTTCGAAGATTCTGGTAACCAGCAGCACTTGAAAAAAATGAAAAATTGTCATGACTCTACCTTCTACGAATGTCCCTTTGTAAAATTCTTTTTTTTTTTTTCTGAATTCCCTATACAGGTAGCGAAGGCAAAAGCTCAACGATGAATGTATTATTCGAAGACAAACCAGCGCAGCAAGAATATTCAAGAGTTTATTCGGACTGGCGTCCTACCGTAGAAGAAACCGACGTCATGCGTACCATGGAGGCCATTGAAGGTAGGCTGGTTTTCACCGTAATATCGATTAATAAATGAGCGTCAGTTTCAATATCATACGTTATTGAATTGATTTTAATCCGTTCTATTTTAGAAGTTCAACCGCAATCACCTCAAAAAGATAAATCTTTGTGGCGAAAGTCTACTTTGAACGTATCGAACAGCTCGGAAGAAGTTGATCCTCGATATCTGAAGAGGCTAAATTTGAGGGCGAGTATGGAAAACGTCCTTGCGCCAAGCACTTTACAAGTAATTATCATATGATCCTAGTATTCAATTGGTTTTGTTGATGTTTATATTTTACTTTTATTCATAAATTGAACTCTGCTATGCTTAACCGATACATTAATAACTATATCAGGCGATCCGAGAAGAAGAGCGTAAGAAGAACATAATATCGAGTGTACAGGGTCCAGACGACTTGACGATATACATCCGTCAACCCTATTCTACGAATTCCAAGATACCGCAGGAAATGGACACCTTCGAAGAGTCTGCGAGTCCGCAGAACAGGAAATGTTCGATGAAACCTGCAGTTAAGAGTACATCCACGGACGAACCGATAAGTGATAAAATTGAGATCGATTCCGACAACATTGAAACACCACCTGCAACGAGACGAGTATTCAGCCCGCCCCGCGAAGTGAAACCAGTGGAGAAAGAGCCCTGCCGAAGAGAACGTTGCAGCAGTTCTTTGCAAGCCCGCGAATCCAAAGTTCCGCAGTTGAAGGTATCAAACCCACCGACAGACCAGGGAACCGGACATTTCGATCGTTATTCCGCAGCGCGACGAACTCGTAGGTATAAAAAAAGCCAGGACGCCATAATCCACAAAGAAAATAAACACGAAATCGAGTCACCCGCGATCGAAGTTACGCAGGAAAAACCCCAGAGACCGAGATCCCTGCTTTTGACGTCCGAAGACCAGAAAACCGACGATTCAGATTCACTTCTACGCATATGGCAGAACAGATTGAAGCAACGAAGTTCCATTAAAAAAGACGACATTAATACAGCTCTCAAGGAAATTGAGAAATCTGGAGAAGATCTGCAACATCTGGCCCTAACTACGAATACCAATTCGCAATCTCAGAGGAATGGTAATATCCGAGGTAGTCCGGTTGTACAACCGGCGCCCATTATTCCTGTTACCAACACCGTACTGAGCCCGGTTATGCAGGAAACTCGACCCAGGGAACCAACGGTGATAGTTGTTGATCAGGCAAGGGCTATTCCAAACCGTGAAAGAAATCGAAGTATGATTGACCCTAGCCAAGTGAAGGAAGCGCTTCGCATAAGCGCTGAGGCGTGTATGGCGACTAATGAAGATAATAATAGAATAGAAATAAACACACCAAAGCAAACGTCGATGTTTAAAACTAAGTTTATACCGGATATTAGCGTCACTTCCAATACTATGACGAAGGTCAAAGCGGAGCAGGAATTCAATGACGAAGGTTTCGAGGAAACGCAGAGTCTTGTCTCCGAGACGTTGAGTCAGGGTACGTCGTCGGGTGGAAATTATGAAACCGACGCTCACGACTCAGCCAATAATTCATCCGCTAAAATAATGCAGTGCGATAATAACGATGAAACGGATAACAGGAACGGCGGATCGAAGGGGAAGACTCTGAAACCAACTTCGAAGCTGCAATCTTATGTACAAAGGACTTCATCTTTAAGACCGGTTAGAGGCGAGAAGACGCGGTATCCGCCCAAGAGAACGGGCAGTCTCGAAAGAGCTGAAACACCGAAAATAAAGAACTCTAGAAACGAAGTGGAACGATCAAGTTCCAGAAGTAGTTTGCGTAGTTCGCGAAGTTCATTGAATAGTTCTACCTCAGTTAACACTGTAAGAAACATGGCCCCCGGTCATCATCAATTGGGAGGATACACATCCGCGATTCGCGCACTTACGACCAATCTACGTAAAAGCCCGGCTATATCGTCGTCAGTACCACCTGTTCACAACGCTGGAAGAAAACATACGAATCAAAGAAGTGGAACCAGCAGAATTCCGGCTAGTCGAAGCAGCAGTAGCGGCAGTAGTATTGGCCCCGCGATTAGAAATGTACAGAAACCCAATTTGGTGAGTGATTCGACCAAGTTGATGGAATTATCCTGCTGAAATTCAACTCTGCAATTCTGAATTTATTCTGACAATATTCAAATGCTTCTTTCAGGTAAACAACGTTTCGGATTCGAAGTCGGGCAATTTCAGGAATCGGCCTGTCGTAACATCTCGAAGTAGCAGTAGCAGCAGCAGTATCGATCCCCATTCCCAGCAGCAGATTCTTCAGCAGAATCGCTCGACTCCCGAAAGATTGGCGGGAGCTAGTCGTAGTAGATTGTTGCAACCACGAGCCAGTAGCATTGTTCACAGCCATAGTTTCATGCGACCGACCGCAGCCAGTGTTAATAAAGGTTCTATTTCAAACCTACCCAAAAGCATAAGAAACTTGGCAAAGTAGATCGAGTTGCGTGTTACCCCGTAACTGTGAAAAATGTACATTTATACAATTATCATTTTACGTAAATAATAGTTACGCAAAACGTATTCAGACTTTTACTTCTGAATAATTTTTTTTTTTTTTTTGTTGTTTTTAGTTTATAATTGTACGTTGATTATTTTATCCGCCTGAATGAAATTGTGACAGGAATATATAATCTATATTTAGTTATAAAACATTATATCAGACGGTTAAAACAAACATATATATATATATATTATATAAATCGAGTCAAGCATGCAGTAAGAGCATGATAGCGGATCTTGAAATATTTAAGTAGAATAAATCAATTATCATTCGAAACAATACCTTATAATTCTGTAATGAACTTTGTAATTAACACTGCGTAACTCATGTATGCTATATAATCGCGGACTATGAGATGAAATGGTTGTATGAGTATCCACGTATTATAGGTAATTAATAATGGTCGCCTATTATATGCTCAGTATGATTGTACCTGCCCGTGTATAAAGACGATTCATTAATCTGCACGTACGTACATCAATAGATTTTTCATACCAATACATGAATATATCAGACTAGTTATTTGTCCAGCCCACCCCTTTTCACCCATCGTATCTGGTATATTGATATTTCCAAATGTTCCGTCAGTATGGAACATTTTGGTAGATAGACTTTCGGTCCACAGTTTGAACGTTCGATTGCATACAAAATAGCCAGCGATATTTTTATACACATTATTTACTTTGCGCGTAGATGATGCTTTATTTTCCCCAGGGCCACACGAATCGAATTTTCTCGTTATAATATTACTTGATTTTATCTTCCGCGGCCTGCGATGAAATTGACTTAAAAAAAAAAAAGGAAAGCATCCACCATTTTATGATCTTCAGCCAATATACCTGTACTTACCCTGTATACAATTAGTAAGAATTAGAGACGATATTGCAGGAATTTTAACTGCAAGGAATAATATCCAAAAAGTGTTTCCATGTTGGAAAAATCGGATAACCAAGGTCAATGAGTTGCGATAAATAATCTGAATTACTTGTGAATTTTATTAAAACTAGATAACAGAGTACGCAAATTCATAGAAAATAGAAAATAAAATAACAATGATATTATGTGAGAACGAAAAATAATAGATTATATATCGTATAAAATTATCACGACTCAGATTTTTCATCTGTAGTTTCTTCCTTCATCTGAAGTTTTACTGCACAATCCATTGAATTCATGTGCGCCGGGGAGGACATCCTAATGAGCGCGGGGTTCGCCACCGCTATTATGTCATCGCCTCGTGACGCTATCACCTGCAGCGTCAAGGTTTCACGAACAAATTATTTTTTCGTACATCGTTTAATTTACAATTTATCTTACAAAACTGTACAGATAAGTACCACCATAGATCAATATATCTATGGTAGCACAGAACAGAATAATCATACCTTTAGATTGAAATCATTTTCTTCTGCGCTATTATCCGCATCTCCTTCGTCCTGTGAAAAATGAACGATAAGCTGACATTTGTTAGATGGGCATGTATCGCAAACTATGATAGTTCCGATGCTACTGAAATAGTTAACTTTTATGCACGAGTGTTGAAAAGAAACAGAAAAATTGTGAACGAGTCTGAAGTAGCATTCGTTCATAATATTTAGAAAATGAATTCGAAATTAAATATTTATCAATTAAACTCACTTGCAGCGACGGAGGTCTTTCGTTTGAGAAGGAAAATTGGGTGTCCGAATCACTTCCCTCGGGACTCGGGTTGAAAATGCCGTTACTCTTCCTCTGCCAAACTGGACTGAAACGAAATAATCGACTGTAACAATAAACGCGTAGTACGAAGTATAAGATCGTAGTATACAAATTTCAATCTATCAACGCAAATAACAAGGAATTTATGTTTTTTTAAATGATACACATATGTACACATAATTTAAGTTTTTACTTGGTAATAAGACAAAATTTATACATAGATACAAGAAAATTCCGTTCATAATCCGAATACGTAAATTGGTGCTTTTAACGGCAATGGACGCATTTTTTGAATAGACAGTGCAGACATAAAGCAGAGATATAGGAACCCCTACATGCTTCCGTTCAATGGGATATTGAAAATCTGGTTAGAATTTCTTGAACATAAAAAATAAAAAAAACAACATATTCCAGCATCGTAAAATTATTCTTTATTTACAAAATCCATAATCAATAACGAATGTAAAACTAAAAAGAGGTAATAATCAGTGGACGTATGTAAATATGTAATGCACTTGTTATTTCTAGATGTAGCCTAGATACGGATAGAATAATGAGTAGGTTCTTCCCTCAAAAATTCGTTGGATGACGTGGGATTTCGCTACCTTATTTCTCGAGAAATCTTAATACATTTTGCGAAAAATAATATTCAGTAGTGCGATGCTTAAACACTTTTTCAATCTCATTAAAGATGAAGTATAAAATCAGAGAAATTTGCGAGGTACAATATAACATGCACTTACCTTTTCTAGCACACCGCGTACCAATGTTTAAATTTGAAACCGTTGAAAACGAATTTTCTGTAGGTTTCAGATAAAAAACTATACCGCTCTTGTTGTGCCACGGAAATATCGTTTGCGAGGAAGAAAATCACGTGATATGAGAAATTTCTCGAATATTGCTCTACATTATTGTTGCTGTTTCCTTTTTTTGTTTTAATTTGTCATATATAATTTGATACGATCAGCAGCACACATTATGGCGTGATGGAGCTAAGTTATGCATTAATATTTAACAATCTTAAACCGAAATAATTACCTTGATGATCTGCGCCGCTTCGTAGTTGAGTTGCTGGAGTCCAGCAGAGCCTGCAACACCAAAACTGCTATAGGCAATCAAAGTTACCAATATGGATGGCCCACCTAGAAAAATAGATTTGTGTATCCGAAAACAAATATGTTTCGATACGAAATAAACTACACGATATGATTCAACATTAACGATCGAATGCGTAGAGTTAAGAGACATTATTATTGCATTATTATTATTCACCATACAGGGCAAAAGCTTTCTATAAACCAAAAAACAGCCGCCAGCCAATTTGTAAAGCAGGGGGAATGACGTAGAATTGTTAACATACTCCTCCACATGGACTGCAGAAATTCTAATAAAAAATAAGATTTTGCAAGAAATCAAGAAGAATCTGAAAGCAGAGGCGATTTAAATGAATGACGAATAGCTTTCGTAAGGTGAATCATTCAAAAAGATAATTATCGCTAATTGTTTGGCGACCATAGTTTACCGATCAGTTACGCTATAATACTTAATCCTCGTCGTTTGTTTCTACTCTACAAAAAAAGGTAAACTTATCATCGATGCAGTCGACTGAGCTCACGTCAAGACAGTTGTTGCAAAAAAATGGAGATACTTTCAGATAAGGATTACGATTATTTCTGGGCACAAGTCGAGCGACTCGGTTCTTTTACCCTCTTTTTTCATGGTATACGTGTACAGTGATGGTAATAACAGTAACAGATTGTTTAGCGGTATAGATTCAAAGTTTTTAGCAACGAATACGAAAGAAGCGATATTTTGTATCGCGCGAAGGAAGAAATATGTATTTATATAAAAAGAAACGTTACGGACACTGCAACAAAAATTCCCCGTCGATGAACATCGGTAAAAACAAGTCTGTGAGTAATGTGGAGGGCTATTGGTTCTGGTCTAAGTCTTCGTCTTCGTCGTCGCCGTCGAGTGCAATGCAGATGAAAAGATTGCGGTGAAAATAGTGGTATATACGGTATGTATGTATTGTATGTATATCCCCGGTAGTATCTCGTGTTGTCGTGGAAGATAGATTGAGACAAACCGAGTAAAAACTGAATCGTCCGCGTGTGTCGTAAAAAAGTTTCCGTTTGTCGTGAAAGTCGGGACGGGGAAAAAAAAAAAACCAAAAAAAAAAAGTGGAGGAAAAAAACTTGGACAAAAAGTTACGACCAAAAATACTGGAAGGTAGAAGTTCGGTAGTTGTATATCCTACGATGCAAGTCAACCGGTTTATACATATGTATAAGTATACGCCAGTGATTTTACCAAGAATCAACAAATTTTTATGGAATAAAACAATTTATTTATGTTTTTATGTAACGTTAGTGAAAACAAAATTGACAGGGATCACATGAACAATCGATATAAATACTATAGTATTCACAATATATTATATACTTTATGAATCCTTATGAAATGTAACAACAACTGCTTTATTTTGTACGCATGTAATAATTAATTCAACGATAAATATATAGGCATATATCATATATATATATATACATGTGTATCGGCAATTGGGAGCAACTTTTATTCGACAAAGTGAAAAGGTGTGCAAGGGCTACTTTGGCTGATTGCACCGCGCCGCATGGTATGAATTAAGCAACGAACCACTTTGCCGTTGATGAACCTTGATTTATGAGTTGTAACGTTTTGCTAATCCTGCATGATTTTTCGATGTAATTTATTCCCGCTCTTAATATGTATTGCATAGAAAGTTTTTCAGGAATCTCTTCTTTTTTTTTTTTTTTTTTCTATATTAATGCTTCGCGGGAAGTTGTCTGCAAACAGAACTGTAATGTAATACGAACGGGGTTACGCTATCAGGACGCTTTTGAAAGAACTGATAAAATTGTTTCTTTTCGATTACCTGTTAAGCAGTAGTCCTCATTTTCTATGCCGTCAATCTTCCAATTGTGCGATTCAGGATGATATTTTGCTCAGGTTTTCGACTGGAGGATTTTTCTTGCGACTCTAGTGTTACGACGACAAAATTCAGTTGATAGATTTTGCAGTCTTTAAACAAATTGTAATAGGTCGTGGTACTCACTGTTCAGCTGTAGTCACTTAAGTCGACAAACTCACGTGGGTCAAAAACAATTTCCAAAAATGTACAGATGACTCGATTATCCACCGGATTATCAACTGGAGTTGTTTGAACGACGAAGAATCATAGAAAAAGCAATACAACTCGCAAAAATGATGACCTCAAATTTCATAAAAAGCCAACAGCAATCTGAAATGATTCTGGTACGTACTTTGTCTTCTATATATGTAACTAATGCGTTCATTTTCTCATCCCGCATCCACTTTTTTCGTCATTTTCTAATTTGGACGGACAGTCCTGGTCGCGTTTTGCTGGTTAACGTGTCTTACAGTCCTCCGACTATCCTGTTTTTTCTACCAAGTCGTGGTCCAAATAGTTTCTTGTAATCCGGAATCTTCTCCTCGATACTTGTTACAGATTTCCCAATAATTCTCCGCCCCGGTCACCGTCGAAATTGACGTAGTTCTCATTTTCCCAAAAGTCCGCACTCTCAGTGTGTAAAGCTGAAATAAAAACAAAGAATTTTCCACGCAATTTTATAGGATGTATCCCACCATCCGAATGATGTTAATATTAAAAACGGCATAGTTTCAGTATTTCAGATACCTGCACGACGCGTATAGTAGCTCGCATCAATTCTTATTTTCACACATGCACAAAAAACTTGCGTCACGCACATGTAAGCATCACACGCAGTTTGACAACTTTTTAATAATTTTATTTTGATACTGTAGATACGGCATAAAGAAAATAATAAAAAAAAAAAAAAAATTCCCCAATATAGAAATCAGAAGTCGGCATGAATTTTTCCAGGTAATTGTACACCCTTGGAATATTGATGTCAACGCAACCACATAAAGTTTGAATGGTGAAGGTCGTAGATCGGATCTCGATGTGATCATCCGTTAGCTCTGATTGCCACCAGTTTATAGAGACTAGACTAATCTATATACCGGTGGCAGAGAAACAGGATGTTCGTAGGAAATTCCGTAGGCGTGATAATGGCGTTTATGTATTATTAATTTGACATTATATTCACACCCGATTATTAATACACAATACGCTGATCTGAAAAACATGCAACAACAACCGTAGTGAATTTCTCAAAATCTATGAAAACATGCAAAACAAACATATAACGCACACGTTAAACCTGCGCCCAAGTTTTCTATCTCTGTCGTTTGTTTCATCTGTTTTTCAACTTTAAATGAACGCATGACTACGCGAAGATGAGAAGCTAAAAAAATAGAATGAATATTATAATATATTCGTGTAAAGACAACAGTTTTTTTCTGGCTTGTTTTGCTTGTAGAGTAAACATTTGTCGAAATACCTGAACATATACTAGAAGAAATAACGATAATTAGCTGGTCCCAGAGTCGTGCGAAAAAAAACGAATCGTTGGTCGTCTTTGCTGGTTTCGTCAACATCTCTTTTGACGTTCAGAGATGCGAACAATAAGCCGGACCCAAACAACATGGCAATTAATAACAGAAGTTTTCAGTGGATAATTTGAGCAAGCAACTACATTTTCGTTGTACAACTTGATCAAGGTGTGGCGAACTGTGCGTCCGTGATAAGTAAGAGAAATACGAATGATAGAAAAAAACCTGCAGGAGATATTCACTCGTTTTTTAGGATACTCGTGCCCATTTAATTTGATGAGAAGAAGATCATTGCTACTGACTCCAATAACGACAACCATTAATCTCGAGGACAATGTTTTCTTCGCGATCCTGTATCTGAAGCAGCGGTTTTTTCGTCATGTCGTGCAAATGCAAGTGCAACAAAGAGAACGTACTGAAAAACAAATATCATGAATGGGGTGACGCGATGTCGCAGGGAATTCGTAAACGACTGATAGAAAAATATCTATGACAGAAGGGGATGCGGATAACGTATGGGATAATATAAAAATAATCGATGTGAGTATGAAACAATAAAAGTGCAGCGGAAAAGCGTTTAAACAAATATGATAGCATACTTAACCTTTGGTTCAGTCCGAAGCGGTATGGAGGGGTGAGTCATTATTAATGTGCATATGGTTAGTTAGGCATGCTACAAGAGCGATGCATGAGTGATCAGAGTGATCATTTTAGCAGATGAGGAGGGCTAACCTGCGCGGAATCCTCACTCTCACCCTCTAGTTCGAGACGATAACGTTTAGCTCTCTCTCCATCCATATCGTCGCCGTTTTCTCGCGGTCTGGTCATAGAAATGCTGAAAATCATTCGATAGTCACCGATCAATACAGCGGACATTAAGATCAGCGGGACGATTCTGTAAGAATTCTGTAGAGCTGCTGCTACGGTATACGACGGTAATGAGTTGGTTGGCTTGTTTGAATCAATAAAAGTTACTCACTACTGGCTCTTGGAGTAATGGTATCCAGAATCTCTAACGACTTGTCGAGCGAGAGGAAAAAGTTCGTCCCTTCTAGTGAGTAGCGCCGGTACAAATTTACAGATCTGCGCAGCAGCCTCGTTAACGGAAACTTCGTGAAGTGTTAAAGGCTTTTCGGGTTTTCGTTTGCAATCAAACCGACCATAAATAGCCGCGTATTTCCTGATTTCGTCCATGCGACGGGGATCGTTGTCCGGCATCGCCATCACCATCTAATTTCGGAGAAAAATTATTGCGTAAAATTCACCCCATCATTCCGACACGACGAACAACCACCCCGCTACGAACCCCTTGACATCCGGTAAAAGGAATCGATAAATGATAACGAAAATGCAAAGCCGAAGAAATTTCGTGCTCGCATCTTATTCGAGATAGATCGATGACGAGGAGGAGACTGACCTCTAGGTTCTTGCAAATTTTTTTCTTGATGTTGTGCGGTTTTGGGTCAAGCGGTGGAAGAGTCAGTGCAAGTCGTTCGGCCACGTCGGACAATCTTTGTACCTGAGATTGAAGAAGAGCGGGAAGAGGCTGCGACGGACTACCGGGAGCACCACCGGCACCCCCAGGACTCGATGTGGTACCGCTGCCGCAAGACGACTCGCAAGTTCCCACCTAAAATTTATTCAATCTTGCGTTTTCAGACGTACAGAATTATCGATGCCATTTTCATTTAGTAACGGTAGAAGTCGCATAATTCAACGAACGCCCATATGGAAAATATGGACACGTTCTATTCGCTAATTGTTCGGCCGATCAACCGGTCTAACGAACTTCAACTTCGGAAAATTATTGAAAATCGGGTAACTGAGAAAAAATTCTGAACAAAATTACACTCCCAACGAGATTTGAAATACATCGACAAGTAAACAACAAGGCACCGTCAATTGTGAGCAGACGATTCGAATTTTTAAAATCGCTAAAAAAAATATCAAACAGAAGTAACAATACCTGCAATACTCCAGGGCTTTGGGCGCTGGGATACGAAATAGAAGCGCTGGGGCTAGGGGTGTTTTGAAACGTGGTCGAAGTAGTCGATGTGTTGGTGCTGGGCTGTTGGACGACCGGACTAGAGCTTCGACACGGCAAAGGAGTTAGTGGTAATAGTGGACCGTTGTAATTGGGTTGCGTTTGATTGTGAGCGGGGAATTGGGCCCTAGGACTTATGCAGGGAAAATTCAAAGCTACGTTCGATTTACTCGTTGGATTCGGAGGTATTACCGGAGTTTGAAACATCGCTGGAAAAAAAGATAAAAGAATGGTTTAATTGATTCATTTCGTTGATTATTCTCTTTTTTCTTCATAGCGATAGATTTAATCACATGGTTCTATGCGATATAAAATAATAATCGTGAGAAATTGCATAAACTCACAAGGATTTGTATGCCACTCTTGGAGGGCTTTTTGCATTCTTCTGACGTGAAGAGGTTTACTGGCCATGCCTACGAGCGCCATTATTTCTAGAAATTCTTCTTCCCCAGCATCGCATAATTGCTGGAGGTCATCGCCTCCTGTCGGTATTATAATAATATGAATCACAATGCGTTGAACCAGCTAATTAAGAATTAAAGAATTTTTGAAAAAAAAAAATCAAATAAACTCGGCTGCGCGTTTTAATTGTTTCCCAGCCATTTTTACTTCCCTCACTCTGAAGAATAATGAAGAATAACGATGAAAAATGAAAGAATGAAGAAACGAGAACCAGAAGAAATTTGAAATTATTAGCTAAATATTGCATACCCATTTCGAGAAGCGTGTCGTAATATCCTAGCAGAGAAGCACGCTGCATGACACGATACAATTGTAATTCAGCTTCGTTTTGAGGTACCGAAGTCTGCACGACTGTAAAACAAAAATAGAAATATACCCATATAGATTTTATACGAATACACACACACACCTAGATGTATCACACAGTTTCCGTCAATTTCTTTCCCCAAGATTTCTTGCCGACATCGTTAGTGTTTTGTATTCTTTCTTGCATGCGTTTTTTTTCAATTTTTTTTTCTGTTTTTTTTTTTTGTCTTTGTTCGAAAGTGTACAGCGTATATTATACTCGATATCGTACGTATACGCACGTGTATATCTATACATCGTTGGGAGAAAAAGTTGGCGGTTTTTTGCCACCCCGCGGACAGCGTCGTCTCGCGATATGTAATTACTCTTCGTCATTTTTCCAATGCGACTATCGAAATTACAGTATCTCCAAAATTCTGCTAATCTACATTGAACGTTTCGGTATAAATATTACAAAGCGTCTTCAATCTCTGCCACGTGGTGCGGTAAATTCATCGGTATGGGAAATGAAATACAAATTTTTTGTCGGTGTAATGGTGCAAAATAATCGATGCGAAGATTGCTCAACGGCCTCTCCTTCGGAAATGAGAAGAAAAAAAATAAAAACTGAAAAAAAAAGGTTAGAAAAAATTCAAAGAAAACAAAAAAAAAAAAACAAAACGAGACTCTCGAAGTTATAAAAACCACGGACGTATTACTCAGCGATACCAGAGAGCGATTATCTCAGTTGTAAAAATATAATAATTCACAAGGAATCACCTCGAGAGTAATGACGTCCGTCTCCCTCTCGCACGTCATTATACATTCCTATTCTTGACCTACCCGACGCGTTGACTTAGAGACCAAGTACATGAGTCTAGTCAAAAAAACACACGATACATTACAACCGCGTATAAACAATGCCGAAAAAAGTCGATATCCTCACAGCATCTGTGCATGAAATACCGAAGAAAGAGGTGCAGCACGCACACGTTGTTTTTTGTTACTTCGTAAGGTTCGTTTAAAAAAGCGCCGAATGCGTAGGTGCATATATCTATCCGTTGCAACGTGCATATGTATGTTGGTGAACAGATAAATAAATTTCCCGTATACGTATATACATACATATTTACTTTCGTATATACGATGTAGTACACGCGTACACACACATACATGTACCCCGTGTAAGTCGCGTTTTGGTATAGGTGGACACACACACACACGCATATATATATATGTATATATTATAAGGTATCCGCGACTAGTTTCTTGCAAATTTCGTGGAACGGTTGAAAAAGCAGCACGCGGCGGCGTGCACACTCGTACCGCGTATAAATTAATACAAGGTAGAAAAAACTAGCCGTCGGTCTTATTACGAGCCAGTCTCAGTCCTGAGCGACGATGGTCTCACGCTTATACCTACGGGCTTCTTCGGGCTCTGCACAGTATTTTCGCTGCACCACCACTAAGCGTTTGTCGTCGCATTTTCAACATCGCGGAATCTGCGAGCACCCTGCAGGGTTCTACGCCGACTCACTCCCTGGCATTATTCCTTATCCCTTCGTCGTGTCGAATAAATTTAATTATGTGGGGACAAAGAGACGGAACAGTATCCAGAACAGGTCGATATGGAGCTGCCGATAGCGAGGGAATCAAGGGTGATTCTTTGGCGTTCCAAAATGGCGTCCGTAAATAGGTGAATCGGTAGGTACCGGAACCACAATGGCCGATGAACGAGTTCGCGGTACCTCGTGCTGAGGTTGAAAAATTTCAGCGACAAATCTCGACGAATTATCGGAACCCTGTTCGATCCGATGGAACGCGTGCGGGTTCACTTTCCACCGAACATTTCAGAGTTCGAACTTCGGAATATTTCAGAGGGTCATGAATCACGCGATCGTCATCCAATAAGGCGCAGCAGCACGCGGACGAGCGATTAAGAAGAAATTGTACTTTATACATATATATATATATATATATGTATATAAATCGTGTGAGTCGCTTGCATATACGCGAGGTTTGAGTGTAAAAACTAGGTACAGGTACGAACTACCCGATAAGCGAGTACCCGCGAGTCCATTTTCATCGTGGACGTCAATCAAGAGATTCTTGTAGGGGTATACAAAGGTAAAACATTACACAAATAACGCTATGCAGGTTACATTATCGAGATGCGAAGCCAACGGACGGCTTACGCGGAGATCCTTGGTTAATGCAATCGTTGTCAAAAATATCGACGAACAACTGTTTCCATTTACGAAACAAATGGATGGATCTTATATGAAGAACACAATTTTTTCGCTAGTCAACGTAGATACAATAAACACATAGATACATGTTCTGTCAAGGGAGCGAACGATGCGCCCCTAAAATCCAACTGATTTTTATTATTAAACAACGTCGAACCTTTTGTGCGCCGTATAATATTTCGTATAAATAATCCTCCTCTCTCCACTTTCCACTTTTCATCTCCGACTTCTGCTTTTTATTTACCGATGACATTGACGTATATACGGAGAGACAGAAAAAAAAAAACCGATAACTTCTCGCCAAAAGTTCAAACTCGGATAGGGTATATAAATTTCAGGCTCTCACAATCAGATATCGATAAGATTCTTTTTTCTTTTTCAGCGAAGGTGATACCCGCAAGAGAGAAGTCTCTTCGTCCACATTGATGATGGATCAAGTTGACGACTAAAAATTAGCGCCTTCTCCTCCAGAAGTTATCTAATCTTCGTATATTTTCTACCACGTTTCTCTCTCCCAATAATCCGCTTGTGACGATAAAAATGCGGCAGAAACACAAGCAAAATTCATACATAATAATTCAAGTCGTCCGATATATATACATATATACCAACGTGTACTTTTTCCATTTTCATTCCCTGCATTGTCACGTCGTTTTTATCTTTCTCCTTTTCATCTCGTTTGTTTTTTTTCTTTTTTTTTTTTTCTTTTCTTTTTTTTTTTTTTTTTTTTACCCTCCATCGTTCCTGTAAATGGCAGTTTCTTTCGTCGGACGAAAGGCACTTCTTTTTCTATAAGAAGCGCTCTGCCGCTGCATCGGTGTGTATAGGTATGTGAGAAATATTACGAGGAGCCCGATGCACGGTTGGTTACGGGGAGGCGAAAGAGGATGGAAGTTCGTGGGGTTGAGGCGAGCAGCGCGAGGGGTAAAGGAGAAAGGGCGGTACAGGGGGGGGGGTTAGGGGTAGACAATATGTGCCTCTACACCGACCGGTCATTTACATAACGACTTTTTAGGTACGAAGCACTTTTTATCAACGTGGGACGTGATGCGAGCGCGGATGGTCTCCTTGACGGACCTGCGCCACGTAAATCTACGGATGACGCGAGAAAACGAAATTTAACTTTTTGACCGCCAACCCGACGATACCCCGTCCGCGGAGTTATACGCCGAGTTATGTTACACACACCTACTGTCCTTTACACTCTTACGTCCGAATACTACGCTATTTTCTGCAGATCTCCGTTCCACCGCAGAATTTGTATCTTTTTTTCTTTTTTGACGTTGAGCGAAAATTTCGGAATGATATACATTCGCGTTGGAAATGAAAAATTTTCCGTTCGGGTTCAACGAACTTAGCCCAAGGTAGGGAATGGTGCGATCAACATAACGAGTCATTACGCGGGGTACATTTTCACGCGCGTGCACGAGGTATGACAATTGTCAAGAAGGGCATTCAAGAAGTGTTGGTTGAATCGAGGTGTACGTAACTTCTCAGTTACCTGTACAGCTAGCACGTGTGTACGAGTTCGTTCGGTCCCGGAGAAAAGGATATACGAATACCAGCGGAATTGGATGTTGGTATGCATCACGAAGCTCGTTCACAATCGGAGGCGTGAAAAGACGCAATCCCACTCCCGCGGAGAACCATAAACTCATTTGAGTTTGAGATAAAATCGAGGGAACCGGAGATAAAAAATGGCGAGACGACCGGACATTATCTTTGCATCGTGTGTGAATTACACGCGCTACCCCTGCGGTCGAATTTCTGGTGCGTAAAGATGGTAATTGAACGGCGTGTGTAACACGTGTATACGTATTACGTTTATTCATTTATTTTCTACTTTGTTCTCATCATTGTTATCTTATCCGATATTTTCCTCTTGGCAAATAGTCGCCGTTGGCAGGGCCATCATCGGAATAGTGCAAAGAAAGTCCGAGCGGGACACGGTCCGGGCGACCGTACAGCAGTTTGAGTCGCGGTCGTTCGAATCCTGACAGCGGCTACCCGACGACTCAGTCCATCTGCTGTGTTTTGTTCGACGAGGCAAAAACTCACCTAACCCTTCCTTGATTACAATACCAGCAAAAAACGAAATACTAACCGCTGCGAACGCTCTCTAAGAAACTAGACCTGTTTTTGTTATTGGCTGCGAGGAGGTATAAGGTACGACCACGTACACCACCGTATTCTCTCAACCTACGGTATACACCGAACACCACCGTGCCGCACGACTAATACACATCCACGTAACGCACATCTTGGGGAGTCGCTAAGGGAGAGACGCGGAAAAGACGCGAGACCTTTCTATATTCCCGTATAAACTCTGCTGCGAGTAAAATATCTTCCGCGAAATCCCACTATTGTAATTACACCCGCAATTCCGCTCGTTTATCAATATCGAGTAAATATAGAATTTCATTCGAAATTCGGAACTAGACGTTCGTTTGTTCTTTTCCTCTCCTCTTCTAACGACCGTGGGTTTTTTTTTACTCAAAGATTTCAGGATGTCGCGCACTCCCCGCAGCGAACGCGGTGTCGAGTTCCTCAAAATTTTCGAATATTCCACCTCTTAGATCGCTGACCTGATCCATCTTGAATCCGATTGCAAAGGGGGTGTGGGTCAGGCTGGACTTTCGTATACTGGAACCGCGGGGCGGATCGACGAATTCCCGCGCTCCAGAGATGGGTGCGTCGGGACTTGGGTAGGGGAAAAACTGACGAAATAAAATTTTTTTAAAATAAAATAATTGTCTCGAATTTGTTTTTTGGTCCTTTGAAAAATTCTTCGCCGCTATGCTCTGACTGACTTATGCCGTTGTACCACACTTGCAGGCGATATCGACGTGTGGTCACGTGCATGTGCACAAGCGGGAGCGTTGTTTTTTTTTTTGTATTTTTATTTTTATTTTTATTTTTATTTTTATTTTTACCCGACGGAATGAGTGGTTTTTAGAAATGTATATAAGTCACCCGAGAACCGGACGGTATATAAAATGGTGCAGAAGTGAGATGGACATGTGATGCGTCGACCGCGGAGGCTCCGAGGGTATATCAAAGTGAAGATCGGGAACCTGCTGCGGTAGCATTTAGTGACGACAACGATGACCGGTTGATAAAAAAATTTCTTTCATACGGTGCGGATCCGGAGTAGGTATACAAAGAATTCTACGTTGTGCTGTATAGGCGCGCTACACCGCCGTCGTTGCGGACCATCGGTAGCTCGTCCTCTTTTCGTCATATATCACTCTTGGCAGATTAAATTATGGCCATAAAAGCCATAAATTGATATCCGCGGCGCTACGGTTCTGTACGGGTACAGCAGCGAATCGACTGACCCCTGTGCGAACACGGCGGACAATTTGATGCGTTCGTTCTACTCTTTCCACTCCTAATTCCATCGTCTTAATAAATTATATTGCAAATATAATATAAATATAACAAAATAACTCTATAACCGGATCAAGATCGTCGTTAGTCCGATCGTATAACCCGCGGTGGATTCCCCCTCGTCGTTTTTTCGTCCAAACTTCACCGTCGCAGTTTTAGTTTTATCAATTTTCTTTTTCCAACCGACGATCCGGACTTCCACGAAGATGTCGGACTCGGAAATCAGCGTTGCAGTTCCGACGATTCATTATTCGGATTCTGTCGTTTCTTCGTCGATGCGAAAAGAATACATTTCTTCGGTTGTTGTTGTTTTTTTTTTGTTTTTTTTTTTTTCTCTAAATAGTTTCGAAAAATTATGGATTTTATATACCGGGGAACGGATAGAAAAATTCGAAGTCTTCAGAAACCGAATCATCGGAATTTTTCCCGATGCGTTCAGCTTCTGTTTTATTACGTTTCTTATTTCGTTTGATTTTTTTCTTCACCCCTTCTAATGTCCCTTCACTGTTCTCGCGATGCGAATGATTGCGACCAACCCCCTCTTGACCCCCCCCCCCCCACCCTCGAAGGCTCGTTACCCGTGATATTCCTACCCCAGGAAATAACCAGTAACTGTCAAACGGTCGGAGGGTGAATAGGGAACCACCCTTAAAATCGCTAGGGTAGGGCTTAGGCACGGTAGGCAGGTCAGGTACGAAAGTCCTGCCCCAAAAACACGCCTGCTTACCCCGGGCACCCCTGAGGCTCCAGGTACAAGCCGGAACACGGCTTTATATGTACGTATATAAATGTAAAAATATACGTATGTAAGTGTAGCGTACATATGTACGTATGTACAATCGAGTGAATGTACGTTGGGATGTTTGGTGGGTGTGTGAGTGAGGCGACGTATACATATAAAGGCGCGTATAAAATGTTCCTCGTGCACCTCAGGGTTCTGCGGGAACGGAAAAAAAAAAAAAATGGCGCGGTCCTTCCCAACGTGTGTTAGCTACCGACATTTTGTGAAGAGTTCGAATACGTGCAATAATCGAATTCCAATTTTTCGTTCGCTGGATGCGACAAATTGTTGCTTCATTTTTTTCGTTGAAAATTTTCGATTTCATCGAAAAATGAGAATTGAATCCTGCTGCAATCGTGCCATCCTACGAAAAAGCACGATCGAAAATTGAGCCGGAATAATGAGGAGAAATTCTGAAATAATTAGAGTAATTATTCCCTGTATAATAATGTCAAGTATACCGCAAGTCCACTGTGTTTGTTTCAGAAAATATATATATATATATATATATGTATATATAATACGTACACCTGATGTGGTACACACAGCTACTGTACTGTATAAAAGTAACGAGGTGTAATTCCGTTGAACGATCTTGTTATACGCCTGCGGTAACGTCTTTAAAACATTTAGGTGATAAACTTATACCTAAGTAGTGTACAAGGTATAAGGTATAAGGTGGGTACCTATATTATACCTACTATATACTCGCATCAGTTAAAGGAAGCAATTCAAGTAAGCCGTTGTATTTCATTACAGCAATTCAACCGTCTCTGTGGATTTAGTCCTTCACATTTTTCAACATTAAATTATGTCATTATCTCACACGATCGGCGTAAGGTACAAACGTATATAATCGCTGCATAAGTTTTGTACCTACGTACGTACGTCTAAATATAAATTTCATTCTCGATATTCATAAATGAATAAAACTTTTCAACATTCAAGTCGACAATCGTACGCTTGCGGCGAATTTAATAACGACAATCGTTATTATATACATATGAAACGAAACCTATAGTTCCAGATTTTGCCATTTTTTTTTTTCTTTCTTTTTTCATCGAAATTGTTTTCTTCCAATGATACGTTTCTCTGATTTTCATCACTCCGGTACAGGTATAAGAATGTAAGCTGATTGTGAGTACGAAAAATTGATTTTACCGCACCATCGTGAACGCATAACCAAGTGCATCAATTTGAATAGCTATTTTTAGTAAAAATTTAGCATGCGATATACGTATACCTACGTACGTGTACGTTCGAAATTATATCCTTGAGAAAATAATAGAGTGTAAAATAAATAAATAAATGAATAAATAAAAGCATCCAAAAAAAAAAAAAGAAGAGAAAAAGAATTCATACATTTATGCGACTGGTCGGAAGATCGCGGCAAAACAATAAGAAATGGGATTCCATAAGGCAAATAAAGAAACGAGTAAAATATCCCATACCTCTAGAGGACGCCGTAAGGATAATCGCGGCTGCGAAAACAACGAGCGTATAGCGCGTCGCGTATACGTAGTACACGTATGTGTGGGTTTATATAATATATATACATGATAAAAACACGTCTGGTAAAAACAATTAGCGTATAGGTATATAAGGTGTGGTATAATAATATCTGGATTCGTCCGAAGAACTCATCCATCCGTTATAAAAAGCGATTTAAAGGAGACAGACGAGAAAAAATGAAGGAAAAAAAAAAAAGGCAAAAAATCTCGTATTTCAGAAGTATTGGAGAAGTTGGTTCGCAATGCATGATACCAGATGATAATTATGCGATTACAGTTCTTTCGAATTTCTTCTTCTTCTTTTACTGCCACAAATGACATACGCATGATATACGTTTATAACGCTCAATTATATTTACACCAGGGAAAATTCAATTAGTGAATTATTTTAGTTCCAATATTGTTCGTATAAATAAACTGATTTCTTGCTTTTTTATCAATTGATCATATCGCGGAGTTCAAATAATCGATTCGTTCAGAATAGTCGAAAGAATTTTCGAAACAACTACAATTGAATGTCACGGATTTCCTCGAACGTTTGCGAAAATAAAAGAAACGAAAATTCTGTCATATTCAAAATAAAGAATCGAGTAATTGACAATTTTCATGGTTGAAAGAAAATTCCAAAAAAATTAGCATATCGAAAAATTTCGCACGATAAACCTGCAATATATAAATTATAATACACCCTAATATTAAAGCTGAAGACTAAGTGATTCAAAGACACGGGTGAAGCATGAAGATAGAGCGAATTAGGTCAGAAAAAAAAAACAGAAAAAAAAACTGGAAAAAGAAAAAAACAATCCATAAAAAAACGTTCATATACATAAAACCTGTAACCTGTTTCCCATGGACCTCGTACACATAGTTGGGTACTCCGTGTGAATAATATATCATAAAGGATTCTGGTATGTATGGTACCTCGCACGAAAATTTTTTTACTCCATTCTTATAAGTTTGTTTTTTCTATCTATTTTTTTTTACAACTTTCCTTCTACGATGAGAAACCGAGAGTCGGAGGCTGAAGAGGAATACATTAGAGGGCAAAAAAATTAAGGAAGAAAAAAAAGTGAAAGAGGTATAGATGCCCAAGACCTTGCATGACGAAGAAGGGGAGCTGCACCGTATGAACATTAGGGCTCGTTACGCAAGGGTGACATTTTTTGTTCTAAGTATTAATCCGAAAGGGTGATGCAGCGCGGCGACGACGGCCGACCTGGGGGTCAGGAAAGGACTTGAGGGCAGCTGGACGTTATGGACTTTCCCGGACTTGCCCTCAGAACCCCTATACCTATACATCTATATTCGTATACATATCCTGCTTACGTATGCAGATCGTCGACCTTCGTCCGTAGGGTCTTCTTCGTCGCGGAAAAAACACCCTCCTTGCACAACTAGCGACCGCGGCGTAAAGTAAAACAAAAAAAAAAAACAAAAAAAAAATAATACGTGGGGAAAAAACAACCTTAAAGATGCACCCATAAGATCTCGGGATACATTCGGATTCTTTTTTTGTTTCATTACAAAAAAGAGCCTCTTGTTTTTCCCTAGCAACCTTTATCCTTTTTTTTTTTTTTTTTTCTTTGCGTTTCTGATATTCCGTGTGCGTGTGATTCACTTTACCGCCACGATTACGCCTGGTGTGAACAAATACACAGGGTACTTTACATACCTATATGCGTACAGATTTTCACCCGTATCAACCCATGAGAAATTTTCTTTCGTCTAGCTCCTGGGATGGGAAGTGCCGATGCTTCTTGTTCTCAATGACTAATTCTTACAAAGCTCTACACTCGATCATCTATTATAGGAGCGAGTATGAGGTGAGTTCTATTTTATTCGACTGCAGTTTTTCGTTTGGTTTCTTTTTGCTTTTTCGATAACTTTCATTGCGTCGTACTACATTGGATTTGATTATAGTGAAATTATCCGGCGAACTATGATATATGATTTTATATCAGGGAAATTCATTTGTTCTCAAATTCCTCACTCGAAAACCGTTGAGCGATGAATTTTCTCCGTAGACAAAATAAATAATTCGCGCTATCTGAGAAATCAAAAAAATTCAGTCGTTCGTTTCTAATGCTCGTATACTTTCATATGTCAAACATCGAATTTACTCATGCGCGCATTTTATTTCAAAGATGCAGAGAATCAAACGAGGTCCTGCATGCGCACATGACTATTGTCAGCAGCGCGAGGTTATTTACTCAAGTACAATAAAATGAGGTATGTGCATACGCATAGATGAAGAAAAAAAAAAAAAAGAGAGAGAGAGAAAAGAAATCGTCCCTTATTCTGCAGCCCTGACCTCAGATGCAGGCGGCAGGGATACAGCTTCGCGGTCATATAACCCGTTCCTTTTTTTCCGAGCACCCCGAATGAACGTCGTATCATATACATATATGCGTACAACACATCTATGTACATATTATACGCATTCACGAATTAGATGCTATTCGGGCGCAACCACCCACCGTCAGTTGACGGACATTATATAGCATTGTAATGAGCATAATGAATATAATACGCTCGTAGCGTCCGCCGCCACCGGTTTATTATACGCACCCTACGTTACGCGCGTATGTATATAATGTATGTGAATTACACGTGCGGCACCCACGAATCGAATGAAATTATTTTCAAATTATATTTATGTATACCTGTACGAAAGACTCGGTTCGCCAGAAAGTACATGGATATATCTATCCACGTCTTTACATATACATGTAAAAGTCCCGACATCAGATCCTATTATATAAAATTCTTATTCGTCACTGATTGCTAACGCTTGTTCTCGCTGCGCTGAAACGCCAATCGTGAATAAGATATTCTAGATTCAAAAGCGTCGTTGGTACATACACCGTATTCGAGAATACAGTCGCGGCTGCAGTGAGAGCGAAGCAAAAAACGAACTCGAAAAATTCGATGGATTAAAAAAAAAAAGCGAGGTCATTTTGAAGGGTTTTTTTAATTCGGTGTAGCAAAATGAAGCGAGTCGGCGATTGAACAGAAGTTTGTTTTTGATTACCGAACGACATTTATCACCTTAAAATCTAATTACATGCATCCAAAGGTATCTGAGAGAATATTTTACCGCCGTATCAGAAACAACGATTTTGTCGTTCAGTCACCCAGACGGAAACTATATTCTTCCGGTCGGGGCTGCAATAGTTTAATTATTTCGGGGGCTTTTTTTTTTGCTTTTGAAAAATCGGCGAAAAGTGCGGTGTGAAAAAAGGTAGAAGAAAAGGTGGCATCGATATACTTACGAGTTCCGTTCACATTTCTGCTGAATATTCTCGGCGCTGAATTTTGCTGATGGGTTGTCGATTGCGGTAGTTGCGGGGCGTTCGGGCTCGAGACCACGTTTGTGATTGATGCTGAGGCGCTAGTTGCGACGGCGGAAACAACGGAGGCGGCGGGGGTGATGTTCGCCGTGTTCGGGGCTATTGCGGGGGCAGGAGACGGCGTCGCGACGCCTCGGATTATCTCTTCGCCCGTGTTGGAGGAGCTGCTGCACCCTCCGGCGTGGACATCCATAGCGTCTTCTCGGTGTGCGATCAAATTACGAAATCCATGCAATCTTTTCAAAAAAACCCCCACCCCACGATTCTCAAAGAATATGTATCGCGGCGAAATTCAACGACACCCGGTCATCCGTCATCGGGACGGCAAACGGCAGGATAATTTAATCGGTAAAATATCAAATTTGTTGTCACAGTTGGTTATTTCGTTTTTTTTTTTTTACATCAACAGCAAAGGCACAAACCCTCTCGAACGCACCAACACCCACTTCCAAAGTAAGATACAAATTCGTACGGATAACGATACAATAGGTATTGAAAATTGAAAAGGACTACTACGTTCAAAACTAGTGTGTTAATTAGAATATTCCAAACCAAGAGAAGACGAAGAATAGGAGGAAAACTTGGATTATTTAGCTAGCGGGAAATTACTTAAATTCGCACAAACATATCACGCAAGAAGAAAAATAACAGAACCGCAATCACTCACACGCAAATATTACAATAATGTTACGATAATTCAAACAATATATTCCCGTTCCCGAGTACGATGCGAGACACCGTGATACGTATATGGTCAACTATAGCGGGCTATAAAATTCGCGCGCCATAAAATCTAGACGGTGAGTAATCCTTATCATACACGAAAACTCCGTATACATTTACAACGAGCACTTTCTATGAGCAAATTATACAAATAAACAATTGAATGCGTGTATATAAAATTGTTCAATAAATCGATCGAATTCCGTATTTCCGTGCTCGAATGAACTATTACATTCATGTATCGGATCAATTGGTTCCAGAGAACGACGACGTTAACAGCTCGAGTTCGTGCTGCACATTGTTTGGTCTCGGTCTCAGGCTACGTCGACACCTCCGCCGGTTCCACCACTTCGCCGACCGCCGACCGCCGCCGCCGTAGTATCCACCGGTGCAACGAGCCAGCGACTCCTCCCCGGGACTCTTCAGCCTCATCCCCCCATCCTTCCCACCCTTCCGCTACGGGACTGATCTCCACCCCACCTTCACGTTCGCCTCACCCCGCCCCGGCATCGTGACCCCAGCCTCTCCACCTTACCGAACTCCGCAAAAAACCTCCCGCCAGTTTCCCCCTTTCCCCTTCTACGTTTCTCGGGCAGGGAATTCTTGGGGGCAAAAACTAGCCTCCCTCCGCGAAGCTTTTCCCTTCTGCTCCGCCCCTCCCCCGAGCACCCCGAGGAACCGCGGCCCCGTTCTCATCCTCTTCTTCTTCGTCTTCTTCTTCTTCTTCTTCGTCTTCTTCAGCCCTCGCCGGACTCAGGTTGGGTTGTGTGCGGAGACCATGAGAACGGGGGCAATGACGACGGAGACATTTCGGCTGGAGACCGGCGCCACCCCTTCGTACCCCTTTCGGATCACCATATCCCTACCCTCCCTCCGGGCATCTAGGTGTATCTAGCCTGAGATCCGGTATACTACTTTTCGCGCTTCCCCCCCTCTCCTCAATTTTTTTCCTCTCTCCGAGAGAACATCTCCGCATCACCCTATACCGCTTCGCAGACCTTAACTTTTTTGCACGAAAAAACCACCGCGTGCTTTTTACTCGTCGTTTCGCAGGATATATAAGTTTTTTTTTTTTTCTTATCCTTTTTTTTTGCTTTTTGCCTCTTCCCTTTTTTGTTTCACTTGGCATTTTTTGTAGGAACAGTGCCGCACCGTGAGAGAATTCTTCAATTTGCATATTGGATCCCTGATACTGGAATTATTTTTCCACGTGGGATCGTTAGTTTTGAATTAGGACCCCCCCGTTTCTGCATGCGGAAGAGACGACTTGCAGATCTTTTTTTATCGATCATGGAAAATGGTATAAGTGCCTCACTTTACTCGCGCAATCTATTAAAAAATATTACAATAGGTACATTTATAACTTGGTCCAATTCTACGGGTGAAAACCTTCTTTATTCCAAACGGTCAACGTGAAATTGAATTTCATATCAGGTCACTGACACTGGAGCAGCCACAAAATTGCCGTACAATTTGTAAATATACGACGGCATTTACCAATCTATAGCGAAAACACACCAAAAACGATAATATGATTACCATAAGTTACCGCGTTGCCTTGGGGTATAGCAAACTTAATTTGCAAATTCGCAATTGCATTGCAATCATCTCACTGGATAATTCGACTAGGAAATAACGCCGTACCACGGAGAATTATGAAACAACGGAGACGCGGACTGCTGGAATCGGTTTCGGAATTATGGATTTTAACATAAAAGCAAAACCCCAAGCAAACTGGGGCAAATAACGGGGTGGCTCGCATCGTAAAAAAAATTAGTAAAATGGAATAAGATTCGGGGTTTTCCAGCTACTTTTGCCCTACAGGTCACCTGATATCAGGCAAAATTCAATCTCGGCATTATACATACATCCGACAATGTAACCCTCACTTGACATTTTTCGGGGAACTCCAGAAATCAAAGTAAGGAAAAACAGCACGAATAACGGTATCCGTGTGCTAGTAGGTCGCAGAACGTGATTGGATCAATTTTAGTCATCCGAAACACATAGGGTAAGTAGGTAGCAGAACGTCTCCGGTGCGTGAGCCCCGGAGTAATGGGAACGTTAAATAAATTAACAATCGCTTGTTTATTTTTTGTATAATGTTTTATTCACTTGTGGATGGTTACAAGCTTACTTTGCCTTCTTACTCTTAATCTTTCTCATGTAGAACTCGAGTTCTTTGCCTTCCAGAATGTAGCCATCGGCTCTTCCACATTGTCCGGGTCTGCTGGCCACGCAAGCTGTGAACAATTTACGATTACAATTATTATTATGGCCGCCAAATACTCAGTTTTCTACAGGATTTTGGTATTTTCCTCAGAAAAGAGTGTATTAGCCATCATAAACACTCAGAGTAGGTAAGGTGATCATCATATCAGCTCGTTGATAAAAAGCCGACTTTTGGATCGGACATGGTTGTTTTAATAATCTCTTGGTAATTTCACAAAAAATGACCAATAGCATCATCATGCAGTTGACAAATGAAAACAAAAAAAAACTAATTCACTCACCAAGAACACGCCCAGTTGCGAATTGTTCTTCAAGTGCAGGTTCTACTTTGGCAAAACGTTGTCTTGCCTTGTACTTTAGTTCCGTCTTCTTTGATCGTTTCTTATTCAGAATTTCTTCTTCTGCTTCTGTCTGTAAATAAATAGGTAAGTTCTTAGTCCCAAGTTTGAGCTGCGTGTTCAAAAATTCTTTACATATGTTACTCGCTGATGAAATTAAATTGCATTCTAGATGCAGAAACGGTAAATGTGAATAATATAAACACGACGCAATGCAGTGGATAGTTTTTCTTATTTTTAGTAATTTAATTCAGATCTGAACAAATAACATCACATAACGTAACGTTTTCTTCACGAAATACTTGACCAATGGTAATCAAATGATGTAATGTGTATTATTCAACAAGATTGGCAAAGTGCTAATAACTTCAGGATTTCTCTCACAGAAGGCTATTAAAAAATACATACCAGCTTAGCTCCTCGTTTACGTCCCAGTGGTAGAACATAATGCGACTCGTACCATTGACGGAATGGAGTGGCGTCGATGGTGACAATGGCATTCTTGACGAGAGTTTTGGTACGTACAAGCTCGTTGTTGGAAGCATTGTATACAACATCAATAATACGGGTTTTGCGGGTGGAGCCTTCTGATCCCCATGAGAAGTTGCCGGTATCCAAACGGAGTGCTCTGAACTTCTTGTTTCCTCCTCGGGTACGAACCTTATAAACAACAGTTCAGATTTTGGATCTTGTGGAACACAGTAAGAAATTTATCTTGGATAATAGATATCTTCAGAACGCTGTGGAATTTGAGCGTGTCCTCATGGCACTCAGACAAGCAATTTTCTCATCATATTTTAGGTGATACCACAAAAAATTCATAAGTATTTATGCTGTATTTTTTAACCAAACAACAAAAATGATATGGTAATTCAGATTTATGAACAATTTATTGGACATGATATGACATTGAACATGTCCATCCGGTTCTACCCTAAAAGAAATAATCCTTACTGGTTTTTTGAGATGTGGCAATGCATTTTCAACAAGTAACTTGTGGGAATTGAGTAAACTCATTACCTCCAATTCAAATGCCCGCATGCTCAAGGCAATAGCATTGTACAGTAATAAAAAGAACTCACAGTGTGTATACGCTGAGGACCAAGTTTGGTGTTTGCAGCAGGACGTCCTAACTCGAACTTCCTCTTCTTACGCAGAGGCTTCCTTTTGCCTCCAGTAGCACGTCTCTTATGCCAATGATCTCGGGATATACCTTAGGGATAACAAAGGAACTTGATTAATTTCAACTGTTATGCCGACACAAATTAATCCAAATACGCGAACCAGTGAGGTTATGAGGCTCCAATTTTAGCTCTTACGACAAATGTAGAAATACAAATCTAACCGTTCCAGAATGACCAAACAATAACATTAAAGGAGGCCTGAATACACTTGACGAACAGCGACAGTGTCGAATAATAACACTGAATTGAGATATTCCCATCAAAATCACATGTTAAACTATCACAACACTTTGGCAGCGTCAGACAGCAATAGATTATTTCATGAACTATAACCGATATTGAACGCAAATAATTATTGGGGCTCGTAAATGAAGGTCTTTAGAAACGATAAATCGGTTTTGCAGTTTCAAAGAGACAAATTTAGCGATAGATGCATTTTGATTAAGGTCTGCTTCGGAAAAAGTAGGCACTCACCCATCTTGCTAGCGGGCTAAAAGAAGCAGGAACTGATCGCAAACAAATATGTCTGGTTGTAATGTCCGGTATGAATACGATTCAACATGAATATTATGAGTCATGATATCATGAGCTATAAAGCACACTGGTATGATTATGAGTACAAAATTAAGGGAATTCAAAAATGTTTCAATTTGTATATCATGAGAGACAGTCTATTAATAATTTTGGAGAGATTTAGGATGGAATTTTATTGTCGTAGTGGCTTGTTGACATCATGGCAGCGGCCACTGCTAAACGAGAATTGTAAAAATGGCGGATGAGAGTGAGGATCAGTGGTTATATGGTGATTCAGTTGACGGAAAAGAAGCTTCCACTGCTGTTCCGGAATTGGCAAATACAGAAAATGATGGAGCTTCCGACACTCAAGAAGATCCGTTGCCTTTGTCCGAACAATTACCTTTCACCGAAGAACCACCGGGTGTAAGTAGATCTCCTAACTCTAACCTAAATCTTGAGTTGTAATTATTAGTTTCCCTTCGCTCATTTCATTTTCTGAACGCCTAATGACTACGAAATTACTCTACTCGCAATGAAACGAATTCGGTAGTTTATTTCTTGTAACCCATCACACCGTATATCCTTTGTATTCGTTACTACCAGAGTTTGTCAATTATAGGTTAATTCTATTTGCTTAGCATAGACGTATTCACTTGGTTCCTCACTGTAATCTTACATCAAATTCATGCACACTGAAGTAATGTTTATATATACATTGTTGTATTAATTTGATATTACATGGTTTATTGTAGGAATCCGAGCACGCAGGTCCTTTGGACGACGAGCAGTCAGTACCATTGGAACCAGAAATAACGCCCAGTGAGCTAGAAAGCAATGAGAATGGCACGAAAGAAGTATCAGGTCAAGAAGATGGTGACGCAGCCACTGATTCTGACTCAGATGACGACGTTCACGTCGTTATTGGAGATATCAAATCCACCCCTGCATACAGCAGTTTAAATATCAAAAGAGGTGGGCTGCTTGGATCAGCAACTGGTGTACCAGATAAACTGAATAAGCAGCCAGGAAAATTCAGCATTGATGAATTTGAAACAATTGGAGTTATAAATGGAATGCCAGCACATGAATTCAACCTAGACCAACTAGAAGATAAGCCCTGGAGACAGCCGGGAGCTGATATAACAGATTATTTTAACTATGGTTTTAATGAAGAAACGTGGAGAGCATACTGTGAAAGACAAAAGCGAATGAGAAGTGAATCTGGTGTTGGATTAATCTTGAACGCTGGTGGTGGAGCTAATAATCCAGGGGGTGGTATGCGAGTACCTCAAGTAGCAATTACTAATGATAATAGTAAGTATTCAGGTATCATGGGTCCGAAAAGAGCGGGTCCACCCCCTGGCCGAAAAATGGCAGGGACTATAGATGTAATTGGAAGTTCTGGCCTGGCTTCTAGAAGAAATTTAGACAAATCCCCACCCAAAGAAAACGTGATTCAAGTAATGACTGCCGACAGAAGAGAATACTCTAGGAAACCGGGGTTCCCCGATATGAGCGTCCCACCTCCTGGAGCAGGAATGCCACCTCCGTTTGACATGCCTCCACCAGGTTATGCTGGGGAACCACCGCCCTTTTATATGCCAGAAACAGATCCCTATTATCAGAGCTACGAACCCACGCAGGACAGCCAATGGGGAAACGACCCGGTAAGATGCATTAGTTGAAGATAGAAAAGAATCAAGTGCATAATGTTGGAGAAGCCGTTAGAGAACATTTCGTTTTTTCAGACATGGCAGCCAACCAATCTTGCAATTCCATTGACAGAAAGTGAGGAAGACAAAGATGCTGGACCAAAAACTATACCTACAATGGTTCCGCCAATATCAATTCCAACCCTACTGCCTCCCAGAGAGCCCAGGGAAGGAAGAGAACGAGATAGGGACCGCGATTCCGTTGCACGTGATAGAGATCCTGTGGTACGAGAAAGAGATAGAGAACGTGATAGAGATAGAGATCGAGAGTCTGCCCCGAGAGATCGGACCAGAGAAAGAGATACAGAATCTGTCGCTAAAGAAGATGAGAGGGATAGAGATAGGTCGAGATCTCAGCATCGTCACAAAGACAGGTAAGTGATGAAAATTTCTATTCTCATTCATCTTTGAAAAGCCACATTTGTTAATGAAATTGTGTTCATAGTCTAGGCATTAATAATGATATAAATTACTCTCAGCAGGCACAGGCACCGGTCAAGATCGCGTACTCGCCGACACAAGTCAAGGTCACGAAGTCCTACCAGGCGTAAGAAGAAATCTCGTAGATCAGAGCGGGAACGTTCCAAGGAAGAAAGTGAATAGCTTTTTATATTTCCGTATGGCTGTAATTAAGAACATCTAACGGCGTGTATTGAGGTCTGTATGTACTGAAATGCTTCTATTCCTTGACTGCACACTTACCAATTTGTTACTAAAAAAGTTAATTGGATAAGCCGCTGACGATATACATTACCATTATTTGAATACTTCTAAGGCATCAACGTTTCATTGTATTATATGAAAGTATTTCGAAAACTTGTATCTAAGGTCGGTGTATATTTTTCTCTACGCGCCAAAAATGGAGATCAAAATGTACGGAAATTTTCTGAATTTCACGGTACAACAGATCATTGTTATAGAAAGTTGAAATAATAAATCTTGATTCAACAAATTAACCGTGACGACTTTTCCTGTTTTGTTAGTAACAATTACTTATGAACATATAAGTTCAAGTAATAACCAAAACACCTGTTAATTATATTTACAAATAAAGCTAACAAGTGGGTGATTAATACGTGAATTGGTGATCGGCGAATCTGAAAATCTATTCCATTCTTAGTTATGAAACAAGACTCCACCGTAACATGGATTAGAATGAACAAGCCACAACATTACAAGGAAAAAGGTGAGAGATGAAAGCCAAAGCTCTGGGTGATTCCCATTCAATGTATGGTTTTATATCATAATGTTATTACAGAAATGGTATTTCGTTAATAATTAAGAGTAATTATATTTATTGGTAAATCACTTGCGGGTACATCAATTGACCGATGTATCGTCGAAACAATATCGATCATCGCACATGCGTCTTTTTCCCAACTATTCCGTTACTTTTATTTTATTATTTTTTTTTTGTATTTTAGTTTTTTTTTTTTACCTCCAAAACTTCATCATACACAATGGAAAAAAATGTTACATTTGTACAGCCATCATATACATGTTACATTTAGGACTACCGTAATTCATTACCATTTTTTAAAATGCTTATGTGTATATATCTGTGTGTGGAGCGTGTTATGTAGCTATGAATGAAATATGCTGTATAAAATCAAAACAGATCGGCACAACTATTTGCGTTGTTTGACTCTAAGAGAATTCCAGAAACGTTTCTATGGATATACGAAATGTCCGACGTATTGAGAATCGTCTCACGAATTTCAATATGTAATAGACCTTGGCAATTCATTAACTGCTTGAAATTTTTCTTAGAACGGCAAGTCTTCTCTGTCCACTAATACTTTTGCATGCGACTCTCATACCCGGGGAGTACAATTCAATCCAATATTCATAATCACATTAACAAAAAAGAAAGGTTTCTTTGAACAGTCAGAAGAATTGATTTAAATATTGTCACAAAAAAATGCTCTCATAAACTATAGCAGGGATGAGAAAAAATGAAAAAACAATCTCGAATATCATGGTTATTTATAGTATATTCATAGCAACGTCCTCTTTAAGGTTTCCCAACCCAAATTATCTTACGTGCAATTAAGTTTTGAGTTAAATGGTAGGATTGACAATAAATAAGATCTAAGATAGTTAATCATTGCGTACAAAAAACAAAACTAAAGCGATATTAAACGATACAACTAAAAATTATAATGATTAATTATAACTGCATCTACATCGTAATCTGCTCTCGTAGTAAAAACAAACATTATTTATGACTATACCGAAGTATTTGTAACTTGATTAATGGATTATTTATAACTTCATCAATTATCAAATGTGGTTTTTCATATGGCTTACGTGAAGCCTGCACTAAATAACTCTAAGAACTCGATAGACAGTAATTTCATCTAATCATCTGTGTAAAATGCAGTTGGAACTCTATCGGAATAGAAAAAAAAAAGAATAAATAAAATAAACTGAAAATAATATTCGATTATTGGACGCGCAAAAAGCGCAATGTGAAAAGTATGTCTAAGTTTGGCTGCTAAGTAACACTAAAAATACCTGACACTCATGACAGACTAACAAGTGAAATGCAATTCAAATAAATCTGAGCTCTACGATTATAAAAGAACACACAGGAAAACAATGTTGAATATCAATATTATCGAAACGTAGATATGAATGTCGATTCATGTACAATCAGTCAACGAAATTTATTCATGAAATGTGCTAGGCACTCGTAAATTGTTAGATTCAACCAATAACAAATGTTCGAGGGAATTTAATATTTTACGTGTGTTAATTACACCGTGCATTTGATGTTTGAAAAAACTTTCTTCACAAGTTCGCGACGAGGATGATGCAATTGTACTTATAACTTTATCCGTCAATTGTGAAATGCATCATACCGTATTAATAGTACTGTATTCAACACTCTTCTCTTATGAGACACGCATCTATTAGTTGGTGTCAAAAACAAGGAAACGAAAACTCAATAAAATAAAAAAAAGAACGGATCGAATAAACTCAATTATTGTCCATTAAGGGATTGCTTCGCTCTTTGATCATGTAAAAATGTTCATGTTTTAGATCCATATTTTCTATATGCTCGGACATTGACTTTTATTGGGCTAAATTTAAAACCTCCAGACCTATACCAGGTGAGTGAAAAACTTCGCTAGTACATTATGAACTGCCTTTGATTGCTTGTTTTTTTGTTTCTTTTTTTTTTTTTTTTTGAATTGTGACAATAACATATCTACTCACACTGCTCTGCCTGTTGTAAAAAACATTGTCGAAAATGATTTTTGTGGCTATTTCATCTTTCTACATACTATACACTAATATACAAGTTATGCAATTTTCCATATACCTGTCCATCCCACTTATTTATTTAGTTACTATTTCAAATATACTGCTTCTCTCGATCATACATTAAACATTCCTGGTTCATAATTACGCGCCGCTAAACTTACAACCAGTATGCTTGTCGCTCGAAATAACAAATTCAAAAATGTAATTGACTTTTGAAAAAGTTATGTATGTTTAGCGGAACACAATCTGTACAAGTTGTCCGAAACACTATTTTTATCAATTGCTTTTCAGTTGCCAAACACAACAATATCATTGGAAGATTTTGCAATCAAATTTTTGCACATGATCTTTTTCGTTTTGAAGAATTATAGTTACCTCGCTATTAACCGTATACACAATGTATTTTGACATGTAGTTTCGAGAGACAGCAACTACAGTTTAATTAGCAGCATAGAGTGAACCAGTACTGTTATTGATTAGCTCTAAGAGTTCATTTATATGTTGTGTATTGGAATATGTGATTAAGAGAATAGCGCGCTACTGTACATCAGTCTTAACATCAGGGCGCACCATTCCCATACTTTCAAGATTTAAAAAAAAAAAGAAAAAACTTTTTTTATAACTGAGTCCAACGCCATGGCAGACAGACCAGTGGGTGTCTACAAGTGGGAGGTCGCAGATCTTTTATAATACAATTAGCGTGTAGTAAAATCATATACAATTGTTACAATATTTAAATAGTACTTATATCATATCGATAGATTAAAGTTAGGTATAGATATATAGATACATACATATATAGATATCCATATCTACATATCCATATATATAATTAGTATTTATATTTTACTCAATATTTCAAAGTGTTATGTAAGAGTATGCGACTCTTTGAGATGAGAGCACCCGCTACATTCGAGGGTTCGCAAAAAGTATGTATTTTTTTTATGAATCCTGTATCTGGCATGGTGAAAAAAAAACGAAAAAAAAAAATAACATCAATAACTTGTGCAAAGCGAGGCACCATATTTATTAACGAAGAGAGCCTTCAACTTCATTTTCTGAAACTGCCCTGTCACATCTCAACACAGGAAGTCTCTACACTAAAAAAAGCCTTGCGGCCATGAATCGGCAAAGCACTGCTTGCATAAGAAATTGGCATACATACAGCCTGAGAATAATACATAATACTCGAAGATTTTTCTCACAACCATTGCTTGACTAATGCCGCGTTATTAATATGCCATAAGAAGAATTTCATCAGTCAAATTGATTTTTTATAGTTAAAAATTTGGTAAAAATTTAAAAGCAAAATATTAAGACAATTTCATTTAATAAATGCGAAGCCCCTTGCAGAAGAATCAATGATTTTATATTTGCAATTGTAAGTGAAATGCGTTCGACTTTATAGTGAGAATGTACAAGAAGTTTTTCAGTATCTAACTGACTGACATAAAGACGATACGCGTCATATGGGAATCACTGGGCAAAAAACCAACTGAGTATGTGAATTTCAATATTTCGTTTTACACATAATTTATAAACTATACAGCGAACAATTACTTCACACAAAGGCGCCTATCTCCGTATTAAGAGAGTCAAGGTATGTCGACACAGCTGACTACAATACAGCAAATTCAACTAGTAATTTATGTTATAATAAATTTTGCCTAGCTTTAATCGAATCATCATTTTCAATACAAATAATTTCATGGTTCATTGACATTAGTGAAAGCTTAACACCAGAAAAATGATGCCTGATTCACAAGTTACAAGAATCGATGCTCTGAATTATTTTTGTAATGTGAATATCTAATCACAAATCAGAATTAATGTTTGTAGCCTTAGTAACGACGCCACAAAGTCAAAATAGATAATGACTTATGGTTCCATTCGAGGATCAGATGACTACGCTATCTCATTGATTATCCTTGGTTGAATGAAGCTATGGAATTTCGATTGCCAAACACTTTTATTACGTGATAATGTTATTGAAGTTTAATCAGGCTGACGTCCAGGTCTCAGAACGATTGGAAACATTTTCAAATAATGCAGAGTATTTTGAATAACGTAACTAAAATTGATCAAGTTATCGAAAGAATGCATCAAACTGCAGAGGATTTCTTGTTACGTGATGTAACATTGCAAATCAGGCATAAAATAATGAAGAAATTGATGGATTGAAAGGCTGTGTATTAAATGCAGTTTTTATACATGGCCATGCCTCTGTTAGGGTAATGGCCAAAAATTTTTTTTTCACTCTATATAAAAAATTTACACTATTTATACTCAAAATTGTTAGTAATTTGAAGGAGCTTAAGTAGATAAAGACATAGCAATTAGATATTAATGTTCCACTAACGTTCATACTAAACATTAAGTAAGGTCAGGGTGTCTATATTATCATATTTATAAAGTGTTATGTAGTGGGCTTGCTTATGTATATGTATATATATATATATATTCCTAGTGATTAGTAATAGTAATAATGAATAAACAATAGAAGGAGGCATTAATGAAATAATATTTATAACATAATAATAATAATATACTTAGTAATAAGACATGAGAGAGATTTTGCGTTCGATTTTCAGTTGGTTTACTCCGACGAGATAATAATGCGATAAAAAATGCGTTTTTTTTAATTTACAGATGACGCGTGATTTACAAATGAAGGAACTGTATTCCTTATACTATATATATGTTCATTTAATATTTATAATTCGTGTGTTAATCCTGTCAACGAAGGGTGGCTGGAATGTCTGTCAGTCCGGTTGTGGTGTGTGACGTCAAATTCGTTTATGCGCGGTTCTCGAAATGCCCTCTTGGTGAAATATTAACTGGGATCTTTCAATGGATAAGTAGACGGTATGTTGAAAAATTGAAAGATTTTTATATGATGTCTAAGCTTTACCTCTAACTTAATAAGTACCGTCTTCCGGCTACTAGTCCACTTGCTGATTTTACATGACTTGCATTCATTAGTTTTATTATAGTATTTTTTTTTTTCAATATAGATAGCCAGTCGTTATTCCTCCGACAGGAGAGAAGGTACCTGAGATATTCTCAATTTCATGAATTAATTGTTATTTACAATATCTTACAAAGAAATTCGTGATTTTTTCCCTTTTCTTTTTATACAAAGTTCTGGTGCATTGAGTCGTTGGCCTTTTTTTTTTATTTTATCATTATTTATTTTATATTTATATAAATGAAATATCTTACATTTTACAGTAGGCGCAACTCACTTGGGTTTTTTTCGACAACTCTGTCTCTATTGGTAATAAACTAGAAATATTTTATCACCTAAAAGAATCGACGTATGTCTTGTATTTCTGTAAAATTGAAGAGAATTTTTTTCAATGCAAAAATTTAATACCAAATAATTAACAGCAATTCTACGCTTTATTTCGAATACAAAATCGATTATGAAGTTATAAGAACACACTGAGATTCAGTTGCCAATACACGTACGTTTAAGTGTATTGCATAACTTATAGCCGCATAATGCGATGATTATGCATTGTATTGAAAAGACTTGTCCTCTAAAATGATTCGATGACAAAATGATACTACACGAACAAAATTCACCCTCAACAGAAACTACCCGACATTCATCCATTCATCAAATTCCAATAGAGACAATGTTTTTTTTTTCCTTTTTTTTATAAATGAAATATTTCCAGAAATTGAAATTACAGTTTTTCCCAGTTAACTTGGTGACTCATTTTCTTTCACTTTTCAATTTCAACTATAGAAGAGCATTTCGAGCCGTGCACATAGTCATATAATACACTCGGAATAAGGGATGAGGGAAGTACACACACGTTGTGCGAGCTGAATTGTTGATTTTGCGAACGTTTCCATTTATACAATATACAAGTAAATTCAATTATATTCAAATATACCACGAACGATGGATGGGTTTCGAGTTATGTTTGGGGCAGAGGGGAGAAAGTGGGAAAGCAGTATTGCTTTATGCTGAGAGCGTCTCTTGGTCAAAATTTCTTATTTTTACAATTGGGTAGAAGAAGTTTGACATTAGAACATAAATCATATTTAAATTTAATTAATTAGTAATTATTATAATACACAATATTCACAGAGTCCGTTAAAAATGGGATGAAATAAAATAATTACTGAATTTACGGTTTCTTCGCGAGGGGTATTACCTATACACATTCGTTAATTATTTATATCACAATTTACAAAATTCGGCTACTACCATGTTTTTGACTCGAAGAAAAAAAAGGAAGTAAAACAGTGCTGAAAATTTCTGAATATTCCGTGGCTTTTTTTCGCCTTCAAAATGTTATGTTATTTTTCTCAATCTTTTCTTGTTCTCTTTGTTCTAATCTTTTTTTTTGTGTTTACTTCAAGTGATGAAAAAAAATAATTAATGGCGGAATTATCATATATATGTATATAAATATTTAAGTGGGGTCAGGTCAAAGGTCAGGTCAGTAAAGGTCAGTTCAGGTCGGGGTCAGGTCATGTCAGGGGTGCTCAACTTCACTCCCATGTCAAACGCTATGCTAGTTTTAAAGAACAGCTGACTCTATCCTATTGAATTGTCTTCTCTGTCAAATCAATCAATGGGTATTTTTTAAATCGCGCATCAGAATAACAATAATACTACGCTCATGTGGGCACAGCATTCTCATGTTATACTCTACCCATCGCTCACATTGATAATTGCATGCAGCGCTAAGGTCTACCCTAGCTGTCTAGACATTTCAACTTGCTATCGAGGTTGAGTCACATCCAGTGAAATCGACTTCTATCTTTTTTGACATAATCTGAATAGTCATTTTGAATAACGTTTGCACGTAATTTGATCTTTGAAGTTGCGATTAGTCCGACTGAAACTGTGGTTAGTAGTCACATGCTTCGTTCAAAAGGACTACTTTGATTACTTCAATACTTTTCTCCTGAACATGGGGGGAGAGGAAAGAGGGTGAGGGAAAGGAGGTGTTCATTCAACGTGTGGAATCCAGCCAATCTTTGTATAGAATAATGAATGCAATACTAAATTTTCTGCAAAAACGTACAGCCTACGGTACTTTGCAATAACGTTTTGGCATTTCATAAAGGCAATTTCGGATACTATACGAAACACGTACATCCTCTCTGTACTGCACGAAAATGCGCTTCAGTATGTGTCAAACAAAAAATTCCTTTTTTATCAAAACACATCAAACGAATCGAGTGTGACTGAATTGTTTTATGAAGAAAAAATGTCAACTATTATGCGAATATTATTCAGAAATTGCTAAGCAAACATTCTCAAGTCTTAATACTCAAAAATCTAATAGCACACAAAAAACCTTCAAACGATATAAATTATTTAGCGATATTATTCATTCTATCAGAAAGACTGGATCTCATACTTTGCTTGCGAAAAGTCGCTATGGTGTTACAATTCAGAAATAGAAATGTGAATTGCGAATCGTGGAAGATGATATATCACTCAAAGGGTAATACATGATAAGGAAAGCAACATCCAATCAACATTTCTATATGCGTTGATTTGGAAATGAGAAATATGCAACGCGTTGAAATCAGAATAAACATCTTTCATTAGACAAAGAATACTCGTAAACCGCAACTACTGATATTCAATCGCAATCATGATTCAGTCAACTCTTTACGCGTGACAAATTCATTTCTATTTTTGAGTTGTAATACTGCAGAAGCGAAATAGTATTCGATGGGTAATGAATTGTGTTTGGGATGTGCGAAGAATTTGTGTCATATTTATAAAACCTGAGTAGGTTGTTGGGCTGGAGCTGAAACTGAACCGGCAGCGGAAGCTGGGGGGCCGATGGGTCCGAGATCTCCGGCTCCGGCAGATGTATTAGACGGGTTTGTAACACCCATAGCAGATGCAGTTTTCATAAAGAATTTCTCAAGTTTTACAATTATATGCTTTCCATATGTATACTTGCGGAGACTCCCAAGATGTGGTCTTATTTTATGCATCAAGACTTTGCGTTGAGCAGGTTCTGCTACATCAATCATCTTTTGAACCACGTAGTTAGCGTATTGATCTTTCATCATAACATTCAAAGCACTGAAAAATAAAACAGTAGATATCTGTAACTGTTGTACGTGACGTTTGCCATTAAAATTTATTTTTCACACCACAGGCCGTCTGATGCTGGTGTTTCGAAACCGATTGGTGTACTATTCGGGTATTTTTTTTACGAAGAATGGCTATGGTGTTGGAACTTACTTGTCATTGAAGCCGCAAACTTCTTCTATAAGTACGGCTCGCTCTTGCCTAGTAGCATGAGTCACACACTTTTCAACGACATTACTGGCAAACTTATGTTGAGATAGTGCCAACACTTTTCCTCTGACGCTTCCGATCAACTGAGCTTTATCTTCCGGTTTTCCATGTTCTGAAAAACATCGAACTAACTTTGATTAAAATTATCAAGCAACGAACAAATATGTCGTAATTCGACAATGTAGTAAAAATAGCTTAATAAATTCAACCTCTTATTTCTTTTCGTTTCCTACTCATATACATATAACAGAAATTTCAACTAACCGAGCACGTGTTGAATAACGTAATTCCCGTACTGATCCTGAATAAGTTGATCAGTAGCAGTATGTAGTTCCTGCAAGATTCCCTGGGTTTGTTCTGGTGTACAATGTTCCAGTATACGTTGAATGACTCTACAGCCGTAAGGATGAGTGCTTAACGAATATACTTGGCCGGCAAATGCTCCGATAACGAACTGAAGAGCGCGAGGTTCGACACATTCGATACATTTCTGAACAACGTGATTTCCATTTTGGTCTTTCACACATTTCAGGACATGACCATCCAACTCGCGTACTATTTCCTGTTGTTGTTCAGGACCGATTGATTCGAGAGCTTTTTGAATCACTCGACATCCATACATTTGCAGTGCTAGGGGTAGAACATGACCGCGAACCTGAAAACCAGATTAAATTAGTGTTTATGGTAACGTAGTGAACAAATTATTGCATTGCGATCTTGAAACATCATCAGAATACATTAAACAATCATTCGACACCGTCAGCTGACACGCAAAGTTTTTCATCACTCGTGTTAAAAATATATTTGTGATTTTACTAGCGAAAAATCGGAATCGCGATAACTTACCTTCTGGGCGAGTGTAGATTTTTGTTCAGGTGTACCAAATTCGAAGAATTTTTGTATAACATAGTTTCCAAAAACATCAGTCATCAATCCATAGGCAGATGCTAAGATTTCCTGAAATACTAGTTGCTTTTCGGCAGCAGAAGCTCGTTCTAGTTTTTGCTGAATGAATCTTGAGCCATGTTGATCTTGGCTGAATTCCACTATGTGGTTGGCCAAATCACGCAACTGTAGACTTGGAAATCTGAAACGATACAGATGAAACATGATAAGATAATAACGTGAATTTCCGCATAGCTTGTGTCCCATCCATATTTTGGATGAAAATTAAAATTCTCAAGTCAAGCTGTTAATATGTGAGATAAAAAGTTCATACCGGTTGTTCCTGAAATCTTCGAGCAAACGAGACCGTCCACCAGCACCCTTATCTCCAACTCCGGTCGCGCCGCTGCGACCTGGTTTTCCGACAAGATTCGGAAAGAGTGAGCTACTGGATCCAAAAACACCATTAGCTGTCAGAGGAGGAACTGCACTAGCTCGGAACTTTGCCTCTGCACCAGGAGCAGCAGAGACACGACTTGCACCACCTACTAATCCACCCAATGATCCTCCCAGAGCTGGAGGCGGAGTCAGTGATAGCCCAAGGGGACTCGGAGATGCCGTTACCGTTCCTACACAAGTATCATCAATATAGCTGGTTATTGTACAACATCTTTGACACTCAAGTAATACCGTAATTAATTGACTCTCTAAATGGAATGTTTACTCTTCTTTAGAAATGGTTTTGTTGACTCTTGACAAATATAGAAGGAATTTATAAAATTCCTAGAAATAGTCTCGAACGTTAATCGGTTGTAAAATACTTTCACTAGATAAAATTTGCACACTACTATCGATATTCATCTTTATGGAACCCTGACTTATCCGTAAAGTTATTCGTTTATAATTACCAAGCGCGCCATAGCTTTGCGGCCATTTGGCTCTGCTGTATTCTAGACTCGGACTGAAGGCTGATGTGTTTCTATCAAATGAATCTCGCCTGCCGGTGGACGAGGCTCCCAGACCTAATCCTGCGAACAAATCACAGTTTTCTTATCTGACCATACAGAACTGCTCGGCATACAAAAATGCAATAACATAATTAGGGATAAATGGAAATGTACAGTTGGATTTACGTATGAGTAAAACATTGATCATGTACAGATGTACGATTCAAATTACCATGCAGCCTTAATTCGTTTCGGTCTGTAAATGCAGCCATACCTGTAGTCTGTAGTTGGGCGGGAGACCCAAGTGCACCTAGCGGGGACCCGCCATACCCTAGTGCTGCTAAGCCAGCAGCTAATCCAGAGCCTTGTTGTTGTGCTTGTTGCACCGCAACTGCTTGTGCCTGCACCACTGCAGCTGCCGCACTGCACGCCAGACCTGCACCAAAAGCCCCCAGACCACACGCATTCTTAGTTACTAATTAATTAGCAATGTTATTAACCTTCTACCCATTATTAGCTCAGCTATTTAGCACCGCATATACACTAGGCACATTGTTAAAACATGGCATACGTATCAATATGTATTTACATACATATGTGCATGTACACATATACACCGGTGGTTTGTTTCACACTTGCTCATGGACAGTGAACATGAATTTTTCTTCAAAACACTGACTATACACTTACTATAGTAAAAAGAGTGCTCTGTACTTTATGAAAATAGCCAGTAGAAATTTGGACCACCTGATCGATAGATGTACGACCTCTTACTTCTCATTTATCATGTGGATCAGTTTACTTCTCCATTTCAATCAAATTCTGGATAACCATTGTACGTGACTTGAAACATGTCATGAAAATTAGGTAGAAAGCACTCTATATATCTCGAACGTTTCATCTTGTTTTCAAAGATAACATTACATCACGTAGTGCATGGATAGGAATTCTCAAACACTGTCCATAATATGCACACTGAATGAACAATGGGTTAATCTACAGGTTGTTCGTTATTACAATAGACTGTATATGGTTTGGATTCTGACGTGTTTTATAATTTGCAAAACACTAACATTTGTGGAAGTTAGTGCGGGTAACTATAAATGTGGCATTCTGTATATAAATTAAAAAACTTGGAGGTGAATATACAAAATAACATTTTTCTGATCAACTAAAGCAAGATAAACTGACCCAATTTTATGTATATGAATTCAGAGTAGATGAAGATGATTGTGCAACCGATTGGTTGTTGAAAAAATCATGACTGACAAAGGGGAGTAGTTATAGAAACAAATTGGACTCATGCTACTAATGACAGTTGAGAAGGAAATTTGGGTAATGTTGCCAATATTACACAGGACAGCATGATATGTAAGTATTTAGGCCTGTGCGAAAAGGATTTTTATATGTACGGAGTCCGATATCGAAGTCACCTGACTTTTTGATATAGCATTCTACCCAATATGTATATTTCCCTTATTTTATTGCATTCAGCCAAGGCGAATGATTTTCTCGATCAGTAAGAACTGGAAGTCTGTTGGCATCGTTTTGTTAAGCATTTGTCTGACTTTGCTGTGTTCTCTTATGTACAGTTGTGTATCGAGTGCATTTTGGTTCATAACATTAGAAGGCCATTCGCTGACAAGCTTATACTGAAATGATTTTTTGCAATATCCTCTTCAAAAGGCCAAATTTTTTTGACAAATGTTAATTTTACATTACTCACCTAGACATTCTCCTGGTGCAGCGTTGCTGTGTGACGTTGGAGTAGGTTGAGAATATAGACTCGGTGGTGGTGGTGCCGGAGGACCTGGCTGAGGTTGGGACGGTGCTCTGTTGACAAGAACGGGTGCGGGACTAACTAGTCGCATCGGAGTTGCAGCTGACCCCAACCCACGAACGCCTCCCATTACTATGGATCCATTTTGATCATAATAAGCAGGTATCACCTGGTACTGGCCCTGAACCTGAAAATCAGATCTCTGTGAAACCTTTTAAAAATTACTCATAATCAAGCTGGATGAACAATTAAAAGATGATCTCATCATTTTGAAATGACTGATGCACCTTGAACCTATCTTATATCCAAATATGCATAATTTCCTCAGTCACCGTTGTCACAAGGGTTGTTAAATAGCATCATATCGACTGAGAATATTCATGAACATAGTCAGATCAATGACGAGAGGGCGTTTCGGTACTAACCGTTTGAGCCAAGTTGTTTGCTGTATCCTGGGCAGCAACTGCAGCCGCTGCAGCAGAAGAAGGTGTCAAGGGTCTTCTTGGAGGTGGAGGAGCAGCAGCCTGTGGCGGAGCTTGCGGGAGTAAGCCAGCGGGATATACCCAAGGTCCAACTCCATAATACTGGGGAACGACAGGTGCTGCTCCAGTAATCAATGCTCCAACATAAGGCTCCTGTCCACTGATTACAGTGTATGGGGCAGTGGGGAAATTTTGTTGTTGCTGTTGTTGTTGTTGTGCCTGAGATGCAGCCAAGTATTGCTGCTGCTGTTGTTGCTGTTGTTGCTGTAAAAGTTGAATCTGTTGCGGTGTCGCAGCTTGTTGCTGGCTGCGAAACAGTTGCTAGAAAAATGAAAGGACAAAATTGTGACAACTATTTATTTACGAGTAAGTCATTTACAAGTAATTGACATATCATGAAATAATTGAGGTGGCGCGAAATAGCATCAATAACTATTTACATTGTTCGAATCAAAAACATTACTTCCATAGCGCTTTCTTTGCTTGTAACTGAAATGATGATTAAACCAATGTGAAAAGCAGTTACTCCGAGGAAGTCATGATTATTTTTTGTCTTCCTCCCGTTTTCGTAATGGTTTTTTCCGGAAGTTCAAAGAAGTTTTTTATGGCCCCTCGCTCGAGGTGTAAGCAACGTTTTACTTTGGATTAATAATATCGTGAAAAATGTTCGTGGGTCCTCAGCGGTTGAAATTTGGTTGAAAGGTGAGTAGCGCGCTAAAACGAAGGGTGACATAGTCGTCACGTCGATGAACAGAGTGAATCGTTTACTCGCGTACAAAACCATTAGTAGTACGTATTCGGGGGCATGAAAATAAGTCGTAAAATTGAAATAAAGAGGGGCCGGAACCGAGCAAAAGAAAAAACAGGGAATCAACGTTTCGTCGGAACGCGGCGAAACACTGACCCACGAAGAGTATTCCTCTTTCTCATTCTCTTTCCAAGCCGGTGGTTCTCGGCGTTCATCGCGACTCTGGACTCTCTTTATATTTCTTTTTTCCTTTTACCCTCTGCCTCGAGTAGAGAAAATGAAGAAAAAATAAGCAAAACAGAAAGACATGTACTCGTACCCACGTGAAGGAGAAAAATAAGAAACTGAAGAGAGAAAAGCCGCAACGAAGGTGAATCTCCGCAACCGTTGAATTTTCAGAAGTTTCCGCGGTGCCGGAAGAGTCGAGTACCGGCAAAGGGACGAAACGCAGGGGAACGAGGGGGACACTGAGTAGGGTCAACGACCTCCATCGGTCGTTCACCTTCCCCGACACACCGTGGTGGTTGGTTGCGCCATCATGGCAATTGCGGTACCTTCGTACAAATTCACCATTAACCGTGGCGGGGAGTAGCGAGCTGTATATATGCAGGTGTATGTGCGTACACAATGTAGGTAGGTACATCCATAGCGTACGTATGTACAGATATGCGATAAAATCCAACAAGTAAGACCTTGAACGTGGCACCAAGCGGAAGAAGCAAGACAGGAGGCTGCAACAACGACGTTGCAGGAACCTGGAACGCTAGTCCCATAAAGAAACGTCGGTGCTCACCCGTAACAATGTTTTCAAACTTGCGGACAATAAGTTTCTGATTGTTACACGTACACGTAACTTTTGATTCCTTCTGCAGATTTCCAGTTCCCCTCGGATATCGCCGTTAAAGACGGTATCACAAACGGACGGGACGGTGGGGGTCTAAGGGACTTGGTTACGGGGGGCACCTTACTCAAATTACGATATATACGATATCCGTGAAGATACAAATCAGATGTGACTACATCGCATCAATTTGCGGATTTTCTAAATGTAAAATATATCGCGGAATTGTTTCGTTCAACTCTTTCCCAATATCATATTCTACATTGGGATATTCTTTGTCAAATTTAGGGCTACGCAAAAATCCATCTACAAAGGATCTTATTCGCTGTACAGTCAGAAACAAGGACGCTGGTACTCGACGTTCAGTTTCCGTGTGCGTCAATCAATTTACCTCGTCGTACGGTGAACTGAAATTGGTATAGCGCGATCGAGAATGATAAAACAAAAAGAAGAGAAAAGAAAAGTTACTCAATAACATGTAAATGATGCCGTACTCGGAATTCACCGATTCCAATCAGATTCCGGGATAGTTGCATCGTCTGAATTTATAATTCCCGACTCTGGTGTTTCCCCCGAGTCGAAATCATCTCGGGTGGTAGAAAAATTGATTAGCACCGTCTTATCACCGAGGGGTCCTATCCGCGAGAGAAATTCCGAATCCGATACGGTACGGTAGTATCTTGTACCGAGGTCTCACGATCGGTCAAAGAACGAACGATGACGCGTCTCGTGTACCGTACCTAGTTGCCTAGTTGAAGCACACACCTACTTTCACCAAAGGACTCAAACCATATTATACACATGTGTACAAAAATAAATAAACGAATAGGTATATAGAATAAAAAGAAGAACATGCGTAAGTTTCTCGAGGTCCGCTATTTAGGAATGTGATTTATATTATAACCGTATGGTAAATAGTCTGCAGAATGTATGAAAGATTTTAGGAATCCCATAAGCCATCGGCGTGTCGAATGATGATATACGCTGTATTTCAAGACCACGAGACATGAAATAAAAGTAACAACTGATAGCCACGCAAAGTCCGTTACTCAACCGCGGACTCCGTGCGAACCGTTAGTTCACCTGGTTGGTGGTATAGGTATAGCTACGGGTATAAAATATACGTATGAAAATATATGTATATTCGTGTACGGAATACAGGTCGTTTCAAAAAATTCATCCATTAACCGGAGTCCGTGGATTTCGGGGAGAAGTTAATAAGCGTAGCTTCGCCTCTTCCGTCAAGGTTCTTGCATAAACATCTCCGTATCTCTACGAACGATAATAATACGTGCCCGACGTTCAACATCGATGATAATGTACGCCCGACCGTTGTAAGAGATACAAAAGAGAGACCGGCGGAACAGAGACCCGCTCACTTATTGCGAGTCGTGCGGAGCTGTTGCGCTGCGCTTTGATCTAGTTTTGAAAACTCTCAACTACAAACTTTCTAGGTACGGACTTACATATTAACATCGCGTCTACACCGCTGCTGCACCGAGACACTCGTGGGTATTATTATAAAATCATCAGATACACGCTGGTAAAACTGAAACCTATACCAACGATTTTCTGCATAGGTGTAACCCATCCGATACGTTACTTCTTGTCCCGAGTATACCGTACATCTCCCTTACCTCTGCACCACCCTGCTTTTCGCACGTGGAAATCGCCGGTGAAAACTCGTTGGGACAATAACGAGCCAAAATTCATCGTGTGAATCATTTTTCGACCAGATATTATAATTACACGTACGCAAGTGAGCGAAACTGACCGAAACAGAGTAGAGAGGTAGCTAATTTGTGAACTTGCCAAGTTCAAATTGTCATTCTCTTGTCATACACGCGCGCACCTGGTTACGTCATGCGTCCGTAACGTACTTGTTAAATTTGAGAATTCGGCAGAAAGAACAAAAAAAAACAAAAAAAAACCAACAAATTATAAAGAGAAAAACCGGGTGAGACAGTAACTGATAATGATAAAGTTGAAAAAAAAACAAAAAAATAAATAAATGAAATTAAACAAAAAAACTGAAGGGATGGTTTTGACGACATAAAAAGTCGCGCCCCGCAGGGTAATCGCGTGTGGCCGCACCTTGTGCGGGGGGTGGCTTTTAACCAAATGACGAAAGATTTTATTATCGGATGGCCTTTAGGGCGCGGCGACGGTGGTAATGGGGCACCTTCCTCCCTTCTTTTCCTCCTCCCAACTTCGTTGTCAGCCACACCTCATTTTCATATACCATATAATACCGTCCCCGTGTCGTGCATTCCGCTATGAAAACGTCAAAAGAACACGACCGTGTGCGCACGTCACACGATCAAACGTGATTCTGGAAGCTTAATGCTCGAAAAAATTGTTGGTAGACCCGGCAAAATTTTCAGACGGTTTCACCGTTTTTCGACTCCGGGTTACGCAAAAGTGGCAGAACTCGGGTGACTCCGAAATCTATAACGGAGAAAAGAAAACACTCGATGGATAATAAGACGAAGTTTCAGACAATTACCAGTTTTCGCATACCGAGCGGATGTTACGAAAAATTTTATCGAACGAAATCATCAACGGGTTATTTCTTTTTTTCACTATCTACCGCATCTTTCTTTTTCTTTTTGTTTTTTTTCCTCCATATTCTCATTTATCCGCAGTGGTTTTCCTCGGACGTGGTCGTCGCGCTAACAATCGAGGGTGACAAAGTGAAACTGTCAATTTGTTTTATTAGGACAGTGAGATATAACATGTACACCTCGTACCACCCTCTCATTTGACGACACCCTGCACATAGCAGCTTCGTGTTAACGTCTGCCGACCCAGTGAGGTGTACCCGCAAAAAGGAACGGCGGAAAAAAACAACAAGCGAAGAAAAAGAGACAAGATAAAAAAAAAAAAAAAGAGAGAAAAACGCGCAAACATTTTTCAGGGTGATTTTTATTGGACCGTTATCGCGTCGCGTTTGTTTGCCTTTACTCTGTCACTCACGGCGACGTTCGGACGTTCGTAGTATCGTCATGAGCTGTAGTACAGTATACTATATACCTACACACGTTGCAAAGTTGTTTGTTCGGTTGTACGCAGTTTTAACAAACTGTACGAGCGAAACACACATCGAGGCATTTCTATGTTGGGCTCCGTTACACGTAGAGCGCAATAATTTAAGCTCTAACCCTAACGTGGCCAATAAACCGAATGAAGTGAAAGATAGCGGAGGGCGGATATGGCATAGTTCTTTTTACTCGACGTATACCTTTTACGAGCCTAACCCAAAGATTCTCACGATACCGCTACGGGCCTGGTCAACGAGGGAAGCAAAATTGCCGATAGCAATATTATACCCAGATACGACTGTACGAGTTGCTTGCAGCTGCAAAAGGCTGCAGGCTCCAGATTAGAGCCGACGAGAAGCAGACGATATGTGCCGTCGGTTTTTTGCTCCGCTTTTTTCATTATCCCGGTTTATTTTCGTATCCCACATCCGCGGTTTCGGGACTTCCGCGATGATAATATTTCGCGATGAGGTATTTTTTTTACCCCCGCAAACGCACGATTGATAGATGGAATTAGGGTGCACCGACAACGAAAGTAACATCGTTGTCAACAATAATGACAACAATAACGACGATAAGGATAATTACAGGAACGTCAATTCGTTTATGAGTCGCGGAGACGTTTGCGAAAAATGAAAAGAATTAATAAATAGAAAATTTCGATTCAGCGATTCAGAAAATACTCCATTTTCGAGTTTGTTTTTTTTCTCAAAAAACGAATCGGTTGATAGCGTCTGAAACGTGTAGAAACGACACGCGGCGTATGCAGGGAAGGTAAAAACATGAAGGAAAGGAGAGAGAGAGAGAGAGAGAGAAAAAAAAAGGGGGAATCCGAGAGGAAAAATGAAAATAGAGAATGGTAGGAAGAAGAAAGAAAGGGAGAAACGTAGTAGACCCGCAGCACAAATCCTGTCTGGGGCGCAATAATTTTGAGAACTCCGTCAACACCGGGGAAAAAAAGGTATAAGAGACGAGAAGTTAGATATCCATATAGGTGGGAGCATAGTGTTCTCGCCTTCTCGGTTGGATTGCTGGAGGGTGATTTCAATACCCTGAGGACGAGAGAGCGAGAGCGAGTGGGTGAGACGAGGGGTGGCTGGAAGGGTGAAGTGACACGTGTACGTGTATACAAAACACACCCACACACACCACCACCACCACCACCACCACCACCACTACCACCACCGCCACCACTCCGACCTTTATGAAATGCTACAACCTTTGCGGATCCTGATTGCACGTTGTCCTACGGTTTGGGGTTACGTAGTAGTGTGTCGTAGCTGGGATCCCACCCCGCCGCACACTTACCCGACTCCAACGGTGAGGTTTACACCTACTACAAATTCACCCATCTCGTCCGAGCTTCCCCGATATAATAATATGTGGGCCATTGTCTTTTTTCCTTTTCTTTTTTTATATCGTTGATTTTTTTAAATACGGAATGTGACACGAGGCGAAGGAAGGGCGTGCACCAGCGGTACCAACCCCCGCCTTCCTTTCTTTCAACCCCCATCTACACCCCTCGAAGCACACGTCATCCCCCCCCCCTCCTCCCACCCCCCGTACCGACCACACCACATCGACTTGACTGGTGTGCCGAACTCACAGACGGACGATCAATGAACCGTTTCCATTTTAACCACCTATACGTACATCTGGGCGTACATGTGTGCATACGTGGATAAATACTCGTACCTGTGCCCCGCGGATCTTCGCAAGCGAGGGTAAAACCGGAGGACAAGTTTTGCGATATACTCCGTGTGTTTTTCGACGTATATCATTTCTATATACATTTACTCGCGGTTTCGATTGTGCGACAGTGCTGTACATACGGCAAAAATATACGCCGTTTATATATGTGCGCGTGTGTGTGTGTGTACTGCGGTCGACGGGGTATGTTCAGAACTAGAAATATCGATAAAAGACCGAACTGTATAAAAGAAGGGTTTTCATACGCCGTTGGTACACCGTGCGCTAGTTTAAACGGCTTGCATCAATCATAACATACCTGTAACGGTGTTTTACACGTGTCACACAGAATGTGCACTTCTCTTCGTATCGGATATCCGATCTCTGATACTTCCTATCGATCGTCGTGATTTTTTTTTTCCATCTTTGTTTTTTTTTTTTTTTTTCTTTTTTTCAAACACATTTTTCCTTCAACGGTTCGCGAACCTGGCGCGGACTCGAAGCGACCCGAAAATCGCGCAGAACGTGTGAATATCTTCTCTATTTGTCGAGAGACAATTATTCGATATCCGGAATATGAGCAGGAGGCGTGCGGAACGCGGCACTCGGCTGATAACGGAGGTGGAAAAAGATGAAGAAGAAAAGAAAAAAAAAAAAAATTTACAGAAAGTACGTATCATAGGTATACATACACGCATATCCATTGTACACACGTCGGCAGATTTTACTACTTCCATTTCTTTGGTTATTTTGACCGTTGAAATCACGCCGTTTCGTCACGATTCGTGACAAAAAGAAAATGTAGAAGAGAAACGTGGTATGTATAATAAAAACGCACCCGATGGATTTATTCGACGGTACATAACAAGCACCGATCCTCACGATTTTCGTGCACTCACTTCTAATTAATCGCGGTATGTACAGTGCACTCGAGAAACGCTTACCGCACTCGATTCTACTCTCTAATACGATATACCGCGTGAGCTAATACAGATGCATAAATTGCCTTTTTTTTGTATTTTTTTTTTTTTTTGTCGTTATTTTCATTTTGATTTTTCCAAGGTAAAAATAATCGACCGCGCAAGTTCAACGACGCTCGAAAATAACATCGAATGGCTGCAAGTGTTTCAACTGGTTATCGAATGATCAGTTTTTTTGACTTTTTTTTTTTTTTTTTTGTTCGCTAATACTTTTTCCTTCAACAGTAGTCATAAATCGCCTGTAGACGTACTTTGGCGATCGTCTAGCGATCAGATGTTTAGAAGCAAAAACCGGATGAATATCGGAATAACCGTAAAAGCCCTGTTAATTAATCATATTTTTACGATTATAAGGACATGGTTCTTTTCAAATTAGATAATGAACGTACTGTTCGCATAGCGCGTGAGCCTGCGTGTTTCACGTTGTATTAAATAATGATCCGCGAATATGGCCCAGTCGGCACTAAATATATAAATACATATAAACGTCTGAGGTAAGGTCGTTAAATTGACGAGTCCAATTATACGACGAGATAAAAATGGCATTTTTTCGTCGCTCGATACGCGCGTAAAAACTAAAAAGCGTCGGGTGACGAACATGAATTCACCAAGTGTTATCTTATACGAAAACAACGAAACAGAATACTCGTATAAAATAAAAACAAAGAAGCTTCGAGACCGACCTATTATTATCAATTCACAAATTTACGTAGCGAGGAAAACGCTGTTTCCGTTGTTACGCAGTCTTCGTTATTATATTATATATTAAATACCATAATAATAGAGAAACTAAAGCAGAGGGGACAGCAGGAAATCGCGGTGGTCGTGCGGTCGCCGATAAGAAAACTGCGAGTGCAATCCGTCCGAGTGGAGTGCGTATAGAGGCATATCAACAAACTTGTCAGCGCAATTTTTATTTTTCAACGTTGTTGTTACATTGAAATTTCGTCATTCTTTTACCCCGTTTATAAATGGCCAACGTGAAACTTTGCGCACCCTTCGCAGCGGCCGCACCGTTGGATTCCCTTCGAACAAAAAAAAAAAAAAAAAGAAAAAAAAAAGCGAAAGACTCGCGAGATATCGCTCGTCTACCGTACTTCGCCCTACAACATTCGTGATCGGTTCACTCTACTGCGGGCACATCGTCAGCGGAAATCTGAGCTGCAACCTCGAGGTCTCGAGGCCTATACCTACCTACCTACCTATCTACCTACCTCTACCGTACCCGTCGTTTATCGTCAGCTTTATAATGCTCAGAAAAAACTCGCGACGCGCGTGCATCGGCTGCAGTTTTACACATACGAAAAATAACTTGACACCCTTACGCGGAGCGTACCCACGTACGTATCTCCATACCGCGCGTTATTATGTATGCCTATGTAATAACCGCGATTGTTCTTCCTCTTTTATACGATTACAGTGCGAACGGGAAACAGCTGCAATTCCTTTGGAAACATATGCGAGTTCGCTCGTTTTCCAGCTATCTTTACTTTTTCTCAATTTTTTTTTTTTCAGAATTTTGCCTCTCTTTAATTTTGTTCCCTCTTCAGCACGCTTTTGTTGAAATAACGCGATACGTATTACGAGGCGCGTGGTTTTTTATATTTTTCCGCAGGCCACACTGGCCCAAAGCCACCTACCTTACGGAACGGTGGAATTTAATGACTTTGCATGGCCGAGGCGTCGCTCTTCGATTGGATCATCAAAGCTCGAGATATTCGAGTTACTCGAGGTGCGTCCGAGACCGCCCGCCCGCCCGCCCCTCACCACCGGGATTCTCACGAGTCGTATATACATATATTTGAGATTCTTTAAAAGAGAGAAAAGAAGAGAAAAAAAAAAAAAAAAAAGGTGAATAAATCGATTCTAAGAAGTCAATATTACCGATGGCGGTTCGTATAAGCGGCGAATGAGTTGAAACTAATTTCACTCGAATAAAAAGAAAGAGGAAACGAATATTCCCGTTGCACGCCGGCTCGAGTGAACCGTTAAAAAACCGTCATAGGAAGTTCCTCGTAAACTTCTGAAAATACCGGTAAGAAATAATAAAAAAAAAAAGCAAAAAAAAAACAAACAAACTACAATTATAATAAATGAAATTCAAAAACCGTGCCGACATGATATTTAGCGCAAGGAAAAAGCACGTGGTATGTCGTCCGAGTTCCGTACAGAGAATAATTCCCGGAGCAAGAAACTAGAATCGCTTGTACCGCCCGTGAGAAAAATGAGATTTTTTCTTTTCTTTTTTTTGTTTCTTTCTTTCTCAAGTGTGCGAAGAATCGTAGGAAACAGTCGTATTTCCTGCGTACGATTTAGATATGTTATAGAGAATAATTAGACGTATAATAAATGGGAGAAACGGTGAGGACACGTCGCGAACGCGAGGAGTGCGAGTAACATTAATCCCCGGGGCATTTTTCGAGATACAGTTACACGACGCCTGCGTGACGCAATCCGTCAACGAAACCGGAATTGCGCAAATCTTGCGGCTGGTTCTCACGTGCCGGTCACCGGGCACCGGGCACCGGTCGGTCGTTCGGTCGTCACCCGCTGCGGAGCAAAAGAAACGAACGCTCATTGTTTCGGTCTCGGATTCAGTTTTTCCGGATTTTTTTTCATTACCTCCGACCCGGAACGAGTACCTACGTCGTTCGCTGTACACGCGCGTGAATAAGTAGGGGGATAATTTCTGTATTTCGCGCGGAGTGTGAGATCGATTACGGGCAATACCTTGTCGGCGGCGAGTCTTGCGACGAGGGCTTCCTTCAAAGGACCGAGCCAATGATGGGCGCCGACGAATCTTTTGTTTATCAGCTTCGTGTGCGGTGCTACCTGAGCGTAAAGAGCGTCTAATTCCAACACGACCATTTTGCTAGTCGCAGGTGCGATTCCGCCTCAATCGAGGGGAATCCGAACGCTGTTATCGCACCGGTGATCGACGCACTTTATCACTGTTCTCACGTATCTCATTTATCACAAAACGCGTTAGGTTAACGTTGCGACTCGACGGTGGGGATTTTATTCATCATCCATCCGGTGTCTCGGTTTTCTTCCTTTGTTTCCTACTTTTTTTTTTTTGGTCTACCTGTAATTTGACATATTACTTGATCCGGAGACGACGAGCGGAGACGGTCGAAAGGTGGGATGCTGCGCTCTCGAGGTTTTCTATCAAATCGTAGAAGATCGAGGCGACGTTGATTCCTTCATCTTCGGGTTCACTGGGTTAATCGTTAGATCGGCGATGCTCCTCGCGTTGCTAAAACCAGTTGTTACCCGAGCCGATCGGAAACGGGAAGTTCCGAATTTTCAGTCGACGAGACCAACCATTCCGGCGTAGGAGTACCTTCGCCCCCCCTTCTCACTTCTCACTTTGAATCTCGCGCCGCCCGTCAGGGCTGTTCTTAAATTTTTCAAATTTCATCCACGCGCGAATCACCCGCGGGACCGGGAATCCCCTACTCCCCTTCGACGGTCCGTATTACCTCCGTATTATCTATGCAGTTTTTCTCGTCCCTATCTCCTCCTTCTCGAGAGTCCGTAAAACAGGAAGAAATAGGACGACTCTGGTCGAACGATAAAATTTAAAATGGATACTATGAAAGTAAAAATTCAAATCAAAGTACACTAAAAACCGAAGAACTTTTATTACGTATGCTCTACTATTACGTACCGAATGAAAATGATATTCGTCAATTTTTACACCTTTGTTTTTTTTTTTGTTTTTTTTTTTGCTTATTTCATACGCGATAAATCAACGACTTCTAAACGCAGACAAAATATCCGTCATATAATAATTATTACATCGGAGCCGATTGACAAATTCAAATATAACCAGCACACGGTCCGTGTCACGCACGGAGCTTCCTTTATTTTCTGAAACCCTCTTTTTTTCTTTCCGTTCCTTCTTCTTTTTTTTTTTTTATTATTTCGTTCCTTCCGATTACCGACGGACTGTCCAAGAGATTCGGGGCCGCAATGGTCGGTAATCACACGTCCGAGTATGTGTAACACGTCTTTTTACCACCACTATATAAGTAAGACACACACACACACACTCCAATAACGTACCGGACTTACGTCGCGCCTTCCCGGCTACCGCATAGAAAGGCGGTTCAGAACTGACTACACTCGCTGTTTGACTGACGCCGCGTGACGCGTGCATTTCCCCCACCCCGTCGGCCCGCGACCACCCCTGCGGAGTTGTTCGCCATTGCCGTTACACCGCCACTTCCACCCCCTCCGAAGGTAGCGGAGACCGAGGAGGCTTCTTCTTACCCGCGGTGTGTAGCGCGAGGCCTTCGAAATTGAAGGTGAGAATAGGCGGAGGTGTAGCCGCGTTATACCTATATCATCATTTTTTAAAGCGTCGCGGCGCGCATTTCCATGCTACCGAAAAGAATAATACAACAAGCCGCTGTGGTCGACGGTGTGTACTTAACACCCTCGACTACCTTGGCGATCCCGAAATTCTTCTAGGTATTCGCTATACTCCAATTCCCTAACTAAATTTATACAGATCCGAGAGCCCCCCCCCCCCCCGCCTCCCCTGCCTAATAGGTTTCCCTAACCCAAGAACTTCGAGGGGGTTAATACGAATTTCGATTTCGCACGCGTGAACAGTGTCTTCGAAAGTCTGACAAATTTCTATAAACAAAATGGCGCTACGCGTAAGAACGTTCTTTAAAATTGTCGGTGGTCACATTTTGTTCTCAAAGTGTTCGAGGTCGCGTTGACATTTCACTTTGAATATTTCCCCCCTTGTATGATTTATGATTCGCGGTGAGTCCGAAGCGTGACGGGGTTCGATATATGTATAGTACACACGAGGTACTAGCGACGAAGTTATATACGCTATTATATATACGTCCGACGTTATATCGGCGGTGTACAGCCGATTCCGAGGACGCGAATTCCCGACTCAAGAAGCTATTACGTGTAGGGAAAATAGTTATAATTTCAAAACTAAACCCCGATGGTTTATTTTTTTTCTTTCAAGACCGGACGCTTTCGCAGCGTCTGTATGCGAAATCGTTATTACGCCTCGTTGTTCCAACACAACTTATCGGATATACCGATGCGATTTTACGCGACCTATTCACCTACCCCGCGTGTACATTATTCGTCGGCCGATCGGCAAGGGAGGTTAAATATATTCGCGAAGCGATTGGTGAATGTAACAGATACGTGATAAGATCGTTACCGACGTAACCAGCACCGGCTACCACTACCACCGCGAGCAGCGGAGGTCGGGGTTGTTTTCTCTGCCCGCGGGGGCAGGAGGAGAGGAGACCAACTAATTTTGAAGGACGCTGTAGAGGCTGAAGAGCTCCACTCGAGGGCCTACCCACCTATATCTACCAACCAGCGTCTCCGTGACGAGAGCGAGAAAAAAAATGTAAAATGAGAAAAAAAAAATGTAAAATAAAAAAGCGAGAGACGAGAGTCGCAAAGAGGAGAAGGACGCGGGGTACAGGCGACGGGAAGGTCTTTGGTACTACAATGTCGACGTCGTCGCCCGTGGCCAACCTTCCAGTTCCCTATTGTCTAGCTCGAAAGTATGGAAGGTGAAGTTAAAATCACACGGTCGGCAACATTTTTTCGCACCAGATATCGCCGTTCTCGAAAAAGGTGCGGGACGGAGAAAAAGAAAAAAAAAAAAACGAAAAAATTCCTTTTTTTTTTTCTTTTCAACGCGGCGCTGGCGCCCGTTCGCGGATCGAGGTGTTTCCGTCTGCCCCGAACTCATCCGTCAGATGAAAAAAATTGTCGTACGCGGTAGGTATATGTATAACCGGAGAACACGACGCTTCTAACGTACTCGGCGATCGCGGCAATGGCGCAACGTGAGAAAACCCTCGGTTTTTCATTAACCGCGCCGGAGACGTACAAAACGGAAGGATCATGGCTGCTGCTCGCTGAGTCGCTTTAACCTTGAAGAGGAAAGCTCGTGGAACTCGAGACACGGTATCGCTATCCGCTTAGTCGCCGACATATTTTGTCTCACGTCTCGCGTGTCTCACCGGCATAAAGTTTTACACACGCTCAAGTGCGTACTGTATTCGTAATACACACAAGTGGAGTACTCGCTACTTTCGAATAGATTGGCTGGTTGAGGAAGAAAACCTAGAGCCCATACCGAAAAGCGCACGTTTATTACCGGGCGGTGAAAAAAATCCAAAGGATAAATAAATGTTGGTGGCTGCAGCGGTCGCGCCGCGCGAACGATAATATACCTATACATACATACATACAAATATCTCTTCCGCTCTAAAATCGGAGCAAATAATACCCCATATTCGAAGAATCATTTTACGAAGTACGTGAGATATTCAGGCGAGAGGATTTCGAAGTGGTAAACAAAAAAAAAACCGACTCGATATGAACGTGGTAGGGGCGGGAGGGGGGGGGGGGGACAAAAAAGACGCAATAAAACGAAATTAATGAAGGGAGAAGGAATGCAGAAACTGAAAGAAGAGAAGGAGAGAGATAAAAAGAGAGAGAGAGAGGGAGAGAGAAAAAAAGAAGAAATGAGAACCATCGCTTTCGGAGGGATGAACGGTACGCACGCGAGTTGGCGTGTAACACCCCGCCAACCCTTACACGAAACACACCACGCCCCTACCAACGGCTGGCTCGCCAGCCGGAGGAACTTCTCGGCACGCACATCCAGCGCGAACGGAGGAAGGAAGGAAGGAAAGAAGGAAGGCGAACGAAGTCCGAACAACCGGTCCGAAACGAAACTATACGGAAACTAACCTGGATAAAATTCGATTTGTAGCAACGCTTTCCCAAATTATAATATCCCGCGAATAAATGAGGTTATCGGTGGGTACGGGTAACGTAATAAATTGTGCGCAACGTCGCGCGACATCGGATTGATCATATTTTCATCATTTTTCTCGCGTTTATTTTCGATCCGATAAATCGTATAACGAAATTATATGTATACATATACGTTATCGAATACTCGAGAAACAATTTGAGAAAGTGATTGCTCACCTTTGTACTTTGAGAACCGTCGGGCGGAATGTAAGGTGAATTCACATTGTGTTAGTTGCACTTGGTCACGATTTTACCGTTTCTTTGTGTTTTCACACTCGAAAATCGTGCGACTTTGCGCTCGTGGGGCGCGGAACGAGCGCGGCGATGGTAGCCGACGACGAGAGGGGTTGAACGAGTTTCGAAGGGGGGTTGGTTTGTCGGGTGCGGAACGAGTGGGGAGTGTAAGAAGGGGTCAGGGGTCAGGTAGCCTACATTCAGCTCGGCGGGCGATCCATTTTAATTAGCATCATAACTGGGATCGCACACCCGCGGTGTTTGTTACACAGTCTTCTTCAATTTCTCAACATTTTTCATCTACCTTCTTATTTTCAAAGTCCGCGTTTCAATTTCTGTCGTTGAAACGCTTCCTCTCTTCCGCGAACGGAGCGCATCGACCCCCGCCGTGTACTTAGAAATCGTTTCGACCCATCAATGAACCTTTGTACAATGTTTGTAAACACATTTGCACGCCCCTACTTTCGAAGCGTCGTTTATCGCACCGACCAAGCTCAGATATATCTAAACCGAAAACCGAACGGAATACGAACGAGTTTCTAAAGCAGCGAGACGCGAAAAAAGAGATCCGATAAACCGAGGCTGACCGGCTGTTCTTCAAAATTTGGAAAATCGTCGAAGCTCGATTATTTCCGGTGGTTTTCCCCGACGAGTTTGTATTCTGGGTGATTTTTTTCCTCTCGGACTGGTAAATCTTTTATTTCGGATTCATTTTTTATTGGAAAGTCACGAAATTACCAATTTCTGTTCAGATCTGTACCGGAGAATTTTTTCTACAAACGAGAAGATAACGCTGGAGGGGGGTATTCGTTACTTTCTTTTTCACAGCGCCAATAATAATTTTGGCTGAAAGTTCGTACCTCGTATTAAAATCGAGCGGTATAAATTTGTGATCCGTCATGATGATGAAAATGCCGAATAGAAGCGGGCAACTTTTAATAAAAAAACAAAGAAGAAAAAAAAAAACATAGGGAAGAATCGGACGTCGATTGACGACAACCGATCGGATCACGGATAAAATGCCGATATATGTGCTTCGACTGAGCTGATTCGAGGTAGTCTTTTTTCTTTTGATTTATTTATTTATTTGTTTTTCTTCAACAGAGGATTCCGGTGTCATTTTCTTCACCCCTTTCGCTCATTTACGGTGTCCGCGGACCGAGAGAGAAGAAAGAAAAATAAACCCGTTTCATACACAGTTCGCGGAGCATTTTTCGTTACAGGGTATACGAGGGTTGGACGAATAGCTTTGCGGATGAGACACTTTAACCACGAGGTTCGTTACGTAAGAAGCCCAAAAATATCACCAGCTGAGTGACAAGCGTCCGACCTCCTCGGCAAGAGCGTAGTCTCCCCTCTTCCGACAAACGTAACAAACGAGAGAAGTATTATACGTGTACAGTGAATGCGGTAAATATGTATTATACAGGCGTTAGTTTGCAAAAAAAAAAAAAAGACGAGAAAAGGAAGAAGTTTCAAACATTGGGATCACCGAGATCGTCGCTCGAGTAGCTTGAAAATAAATAAATAAACGAGCGCAAATCAGAGGATCCTTGTCTCCGACGAATTTTCACAGGGTGTTCGTTGCCGTCACATATAGACATGAGTTTTCGGGGTCCTCGGATTCCGCCGAGTTTAGTCTCGTGTTCGAGAAAAGATTCTTCTCGTTCTCTCGAGACAGAGCTGGGACTCGAGATTTACGCCGGACGACAAAGGTACGGGGGGGTATATAAGACGAATAAGAATAGGAAGAAAATGAAGATGGCACCGTGTACTCGAACCGGGGAAACTTCCGACTCTACGCCCAGTTGTGTAAGTTCATTTGTTTCAATCCCCCGCCCCGCCGCCTTTAAATCCCCCTTTCCGCCGTCGCCACTCGAAAGTCGTCGAAGCGAAGTCTTAGAGGGCGGTGATACAGATTTTCATCGGAAGAAGTCAATGCTCTTTATGCTCAATGGGCATCAAGTCAACAACCCGCGTCGTCGGCTGGTGCACCTTTGCCTCGCGTCCGTAACGTCCGTTGACCGAGAGTCGAAGAGGGAAGTAAAGGAGGAGGAAGGGGAAAAAGTGTATAAAAAATAAATAATAATAATAATAATATGAGGAGGTTGAGGAACGGGAGGAAAACGAGAGAGAGAGAGAGAGAGAGAGAGAGAGAGAGAGAGAGAGAGAGAGAGAGAGAGAGAGAGAGAGAGAGAGAGAGAGAGAGAGAGAGAGAGAGAGCCAGAAAAGGGGGGAGAATAGGGAGAGGGAGGAAGAGAGGAACGAGCGTGAGTCGCTTCATGCACCGGTGAGCACCAGTTCTCCGACTCTCCTCCCCCGCCGTATTATCTCCGCAACCATAAATGCAATTTTGCCGAGGACTGTACTCGGAGAACGGAGACGTCCGCACGGGCGTCTCGTCGTCGGTTCGTTTGTTTGTTTTTTTTTTTTTTTTTTCTGTTTGTTTGTTGTTAAATCACCGCGTGTGCCGCTTTTTTTTATAAACACCTTTTTTCAACAGGTAGGAAATTTCTGTTGCGCCAAACAGTGTTCACAGCATCCACGTGACCGAAATCCAAAGATGCAATGACGGTACGCTGTTGGAAGATTGAAGGGAAAATGGTTTTGAAACGGTAGCAGTTACGCCCGTAGAAAATAAATTGAATAATTATAACGACGACGACGACGACGACGACGACGAGACGAATGAATGTTAATGTGAAACGTAAACGAAAAATAGAAAAATATCGAAATAGATTTTCGGTACTTTGGTTACCGTGGAAACATCCGTCAACAACGATACGGATTTCTATTGAAATCGTATAAATTTCTTCTGGCACGAAGATGCCGGTCGTTTCTCTACGGTTTAACGTCAAGTTAGGTTCACGTGAATACGTATGTATAATAATAATATCGCGAGAGCGATCGCCGTTCATTGGTTACAATTTCGGTTCTTTTTTCACCGTGTCTCATAAGCAAAATCGGACGACTGATCGAGTCACAAGCTTCCAAGCTTCCTCAACATGGTAACATTCGTAACCGAGTGACATAAGAGCATAAATCTATTTACTTAACGGATCTCGAAAGGATAAGACGGTAAATGTTAAAGAGAAAAATAAAAACTATGCCATCGAGTGCCACGACGCAGCTATGCCCCACCTAAGTATTCCTTCTTTATACCGTTACGGTATTTACAGGCATACACATATACAAACACGGCACGGTAAGCACGGATTTAAGATCCCGAAAACAATTTGACATCGAATAAATCTCAGGGATATCAATTTTCAAAATGACTCACGATCGTATACCTCGCTCATTTCTCTTGCTCATTATCATCTGGCGTCACATCTTTTTATCTTCATCCAGTGATTGAAATTTCTCTATTCGCGTCTGTTCAATTCTCACGCTCTCTAACCACCGGACTTTTGCAAAAATCATCGCGCTGCTAATAAAGAAACTCGACCTATCGCAACAAATATCTACTTCGACGCTCGCGTAGATATACATACTTCCGATTCGTACGGTTGCGGGTATATTTAAAACTACCGAGAATTTCACGATCGACATAATTTACGTAAGTAAAAATAATCACCGGTCACCCTCGATCGACGTGCGTCGCTATACAATAAATCATGCCGCCTAATAACCACGTCACGAGATATAGTTTATTAAAGTTCATTCGATATTCAAATAAAACTATAATAAACAACGTTAGATGTGTGAAACGAGTTGCCCGGGGGAGCGATGACATTTCGTAAACAGTTTCATCGTTTGTAAAACTCGGTTGTATTCATACGTCGCTGGTATAAATATAGTAGATATATACGTGTATCTATACGCGTAATGTATAGTACACGAAACCCACGCGGGCGCGGGATGTGATACGTTTCTCTTTTTAATTCAAATGTATTCACGGGCGATTCCTACCGAGCCCTGAACTTGAACCAGATCTGCTGTGAAACGCGTCGTGCATATACTACACCCTGGTACACGCTGCAAGCTCCCCCACATCTTACTTCTTGTCGGAGGAATTTTTTTCAATTTTTCTTCTTTCTTCCTCCTTTATCTTCCGTACGCTCTTCCGCGAACCATTGACGTGCGTCGTAAGAGAAAATCGGGATACGCGGACATTAATGAATTGCAAAAATGGCGTATATTTCGTACATTCGGTTGTTAGTCCCTTATCGGTGTACCGCGCGATAGACGGCTCCTTATTATTGGCAATTATCGGCATGCCTCTATCTGTACGTAGAAAGATGAAAATGAAGGATAACAACGAAGGTATCTCGGTACTTGACTCTCCTTTGGAATATCTCGTGGGATTAAAGTATGAATAGAAAACAAATTTCAAAAATAACGATGGTTTTTTTCCTCCACCGGCGCAGTAAAATCAAGTTGGATCCATCATCGAAGTAGGTAAGTGGACAGACTGCGCTGGTCGCATTATACAAACTAGTAGCTGTTGTAGAAAACGCTTTTGTCAAGCACTCGCTCTTGTCGGCGAGCGTTCAATATACACATATATATATATATATAGTTTTCAGATTATCACTGTAGAACTAAAGCTCGTGCAACGAAGCTTCACGTTCGTATACGCCTACGTCACGAATACACACGTGTACACGGATATGATACACGTATCGGTGTTCCATTTTCCGAATAGATTCAAACCTGCATAGAGTAGAATGGCAGGGAAGAGAAGAGGGGCAGGGGAGGGGGGGATGGAAAACCGTCACTCGATGATTTATGCGCATAGGCGCGCTGACGACGAACACGTTCGAATTACCCGCGCAAGTGCCGGCCCTCTCACAGGTTGGTTTGTGCCTCGTAATACAACGGTGGATAGACAGAATTACACAGAATTACTCGTACATTTCCAGAAAAAAACGATGATCCGAAATTACAGAGTGAAAATGTGTGACACCAACGGAGAGCGTGAAACGAGAACCGAAAATATGGATGAAAATCAACGACGTAAGCTCAAAGTAAGGACTGTGCGTTGTATCGATTTGGCCGGAATAAGTGCCGAAGATAGACGCCGCGCGTATATCGACTACTTCGACGAACATTACTGCGATCAAAAAATGATAAACCTTTCGTCGAATATCAGGGAATGATTGCACTCGTCGAGATGTCGATGATTTAATATGAAAATTAACGACCGTTCGGAATAATTGCTAGGCGAATAATTATTAGACAAATCAATGATATTTTCTCGTCGAAGGAAGACGAATAAAATTTTTCTATCGTCGTTAAGAAATATCGAAAACTAAACGAGATTACGGCCCCACCTTCTTAGGCTACCTTGAAACGAGTGACTAGGTACCTTTCACGAAATAACTATTAATCTCTATAGATTGAATGGCCATCTGTTCGTCCAGCTCTACGAAGTATCGAATTTTATTCGTATGTAATACGTGGATGTATATTATTAAACTGAACCGCCAAAGATCAAAGAGGATTCGTGTATTATCATCATTGTTATGAAGATATTTTGTCCGGCTTTGGACCTAAACTCGACGAAAAAAAAGAGAAAAAGAAAATCAAGGAACGAAAAAATTGGCAACCATCCCGACGATGAATACCAGTGACAATGCGTGCTCCTAGCGGATGATAAAAATAGAAACTTTAGTCAACGTAGATGTGTAATAAAATTTGTCTTTTTCGCTGGGTAACAACTGCGTCTCACGTGTCATTTGAAACAAAATAAAAAAATAAATAAAATAAAACAATCAATTTTCTCATCGATTCCGCATATTTCTCACGGTGTGGAAAAAGACGCGTGTACGTCGAATGAAATTTCTTCGCGTCGAGAACATCGTCTGATCATGCAAATGAAGAATAAAAAACAAGCGAAACGTTCTTCTATATTTTCTTCTTCCTCTTTTTTTTTTTTTTTTTAGAATTCTTCAAGTAACGTACGATCGAAGTGTATAATGATTGAAGAGTAATGCGCGTGTGCAATAACTGAAAACGACTCGTTGTCAAGAGCTTTGAACTTTCCAAGTATTACGTTAAGAATAACTTTTTTAATAGCCGGAGAATTTGAAATGTTGAAAAAGGTCTTTGTTCGTTGAATATTACGATTCCTTTGATTTCTTTCCTTCTTTTTTGAGAGAAAAAAAAAAAAAAAAAAAAAAAATTTCCAGTTTTTATTTTCAAGATTACTCGGTATCGAAGCGTGCGTAAAAGTAACTTCCCGAAGGAAGAAACTGTGAGATGTATTGGGTAGCTCATTAGCGCCGCCCCCTCGTTTAAAAATAACCCTACCTTCAAATTACCACTCGCAAGAGATTCTTTTGCAGCTTTTTCCTCCCTAACTTCAACCAGTTCCTCGTTCCTCGTTCGAAATATTCATCAGTTAGTTATAAACTACTCTACTATACCGTAACGTCTTGACTCTAAATTTCACTATACATTTCGGGACTTCGCTTCTTGTAACTTATAATTCCGTCGGTACGGCATAGGTGACAAAAATTCGTAGACTATCGATGACACGACGGAGGTGGTAGCCAGCTAATGTGACGCCCTGATTCCATTAGCACAAAGCGGTCTTAAAATAATCATCATAATAAGTTCAACAGAAGACTTTTCTTCTTATTTTTACTCGCGCAAAAAGTAGTCCGTTCAAGGAGTGACAAAAAAGACGATACATTTTTCAATACCTTTGCCAAACGTATATTCTACGTATATTACTTTTTTTTTCTTTCAGTATTCTCTTCTATGGAAAACTTGCGACGAAAATTTGCAGACTCGGACGACCAGATAGCGGAATATCGTTTCAATTTTTTTTTTCGACGTATGTAACTTTGCATTTAGTATATGATTATGACCGTCCGGCAAATATCATGGAAAGGTAACGGTATTAAAAAAAAAATGGGGGGGAAAAAAAAAAATTATACGACCAGAACGTGACGTCGAGAATTTCTTTTGGTAGTCGCTAATATGGAATCCAAGTACATATGTCTCGTCGATAATCATTGCTGACCTTTCGGAAAAATTGTGCAAATACGTTGCGGTGAAAATTTATTAATCGAGCATCGGGACTCGTGTCGAGTACTGCCTCAATTTTTCAAAATGAATTATTATACGCATGGTCGAATATTTTCGAAATCCAAAAATTGAATATTTTTATTCGATGAGACGACGAACGACCGGTTGATAAATTGAAAAAAAATATTGATAAAAATGAATGAATAAATAATCAACTGTAGCGAAATTTCTCCGCCAAACGGTCAAGGCGCTACGTATACGTATATCTGTTTAGTGGAATACCCGATATTTTAATTACGTAATTTTGTCACCTTCGTCAAAACAGTATCTCTGGAAGCCGAACGAAGTTTGCCAAGCTGCGCCACCTCAATAATCCCACAATCCCACAAGGGGAGACAATAAAAAGAGAAACCAAAAAAAAAATTTGAAGGAAAAAATGAATCGCTCTCACCTGGACGTCGAAAGGTGTGGCAGTGTCTTGTGGCTGCAATTGGCCTTGTTGTTGCTGTTGCTGTTGTTGTTGGTGTTGTTGTTGTTGCGAGGGTGGAGGTCCTTGTTGGGGGGGTGGGCCCTGAGCGCTGAATAGTTGAGCTGCGTGAGAATGTGGATGAGGTAAATGGTGCGCCGGTGGGGCTTGATGATGCTGTAAGTGATGCGGAGCCGGACCAAAAGCGGCCATGAAATGCTCCTCGCTACCGACTACATCGACCCCCGGTTTGAGAAGCACGACTCCTCCAGCCCCCGTCGACACGGCCAGGGTCGCCGAAACGTTCTTCTGGAATTCTTCCTCTCCCGGGGAAGGTTGTCTGCTACCGGGCGTTCGACTGTCGAGATGAAACGAATCAAGGGTTAGAACCAACGACGATATTCGTACGATATATCTTCGCATAGCACAAGAGCGACTGACGAAACGATACTTTTTCTTTTCTTAGACAGTCTTCTATCGGTCTAGAGCCCGCGTAGATCGAGGTTCGATTTATTGATAATATTTTATTTTATTTATTTTTTTTTTTTGTAAAATTCGCATGCGATGAAGAATCTTATGAGATGGAACGAGGACACCGCGCGAGATCTTTCGAAATTGTTTAAAAAAAAACATTCATAATAATTTCATGCAACGCCACAGTGTAAACCACCGGTAAACGTGTAAACAAGTTCAACGAATAATAACCCATCTCTATAATTATGTATTACACTGTATCATGATACATCGACGTAGTGATAAACGAGTGAGAAATTTTAAGGAGTAAAATCGGGGGTAATTTGATTCCAGTAAAAAACAAAGAAAGAAGAAGAAGAAACAAAAAAAAAAAATAGCATTGAACGAAACATCGTAACTAGTATGCTGAACGAAGCAGGAACAGTAACAACAGCGGCTCATATGCAAATTACAATATTATACGTGTACAGGTATTATATACGATTGCATTGCGGCGCGGCGAGCGTTATAAGTGAGAGTAAAACGAGAAACCATGATATTATTCAACAACGATGACGACGTTGTTAGTCGTTGGATAAAATATCATCTTTTATCTAGGACGCGCTCTCCATACCATGTATTATACGTGTACATACACAATATTACGCACAAATAAATGCATCGCGCACACATTTTTACCAATATGAAGAAGGAAAATAATACATAGGCCGCGTTTGGATAAAATCAACATAAAAACTAATGAAACGCGAACGAAGAAGAGCAGAAAATGCTGACGAAGAAGCAAAATAATGTAAATATAATGCAAAAAAACAAAAAACAAAGAAAAAAACATTGCATATATTTTTTCGCCAGCTTATATATTAGCAATTCGTGGCATGGGGCGCGCCCGATGATAACCGAAGATGTGCAAATGAAAGGTGGAAACCTCATCGGAATTTTTTTCGTCTATTGAATATCGAATAAGTCGTAACGTGAATTACCTTGCATAAATATTGTTCGATCGAACGAACCACGAGGTCGATTTGGTTTTTTTTTTTTTTTTTTTTTTTTTTTTATTAAATCAAAACCCTGTATACTTATTTTATTCTCGTCGTATCGTATCTTAGATCAAGACACATCAAGCGGTGTATGACGAGAATATCTCACGATCTTCAGTCTGGAGTATCAATTCTCGTATTCAATATGTTTACTGTTCACTATAGCTGGACCTGCAATTAGCGACTCACGTATATTACATCCACCGAGTTTCAGACTCGACTTTTTCACGAGGACGCGCACACGGCCGTCTCAAGACTTGACTCGAAAAGGATACGGGTAACCATTGCACAAAGAAAAAAGACAACTACCCCACAAAATGACCTTCAATTTGAGACAACCTTAGCTTTAACATTTGACAAGATTCGGAACTGGTGAAAATTTTTAAGCGAAAATAAAACGAAATGATATTTCCATCGCGTTGCCACGATTTTTCATGAATTTCCAATGCATCCTCGATTGAAAGTTAATTAGCCTCGTTATGCATCGTCGGAATCAACAGCGCCGGAAAAAAAAAAAGAAAAAAAAAAACAAATCTAATCAGAGAGGTTCGACGAAATACGGAAAGATAGATCTGCTTCGATAGATATTTAAAAAATAACGGACGTGAACAATTTATAAATTAATTTATAGCTCATACATCGAATGAAGAACGGGTCGACCGGAGTCCGACTACTTCCTTGATTTCCTTCCTTGATCGGAGAATTCTTGCAGAGAAGGACGTAACTATTCAGCCGTTTAACTTCATGATACCGTAAAGTTTCGAGAGTATGCGGTTAGTTTTTTAATTCGGTCTTATTTTTATAAATTTTTGTTCTACACTTTTGTTTCTTTCCTGGATTCATCGGAGTGCTGAGAAACGACACGCCACGATGGGCGAGACAATTTTCTGGCATTTGATTACGTGATAGAATTATTGAAACTTTTCCAGGACAACTTTCAGTACGGTTTTACCACCTACACTACCTATAGATTTTGCCGTACGACAACAAATTAGAAACTTTGAAAGCGTATCGTGACACTTGTAATTTTTCATTTAAAATAACTGTAGATCCTGCGATTATGTTTAAAGAGGTTTTCGTAATACTCAAAAGTACCGGAATCGTCCCCATTAAATCCCGTAGATCGTGGTGTCTCAAGTTCTCGAGGAAAATTGATATTCTAATAATATAAATTTATTACAGAGTCAAGAATTCAATTACATGGAGATAGAATGACGCGTAGTGCGTGCAGTTGCCTCGGATTCTTTGGTTCGTCTTCATAATTATTTTGTCCTCCTCCACGTGCCTTATATGTATAATATAAATCCCGCGATCCGTCACACGTTCTAACTGGTATACGGTCGAAGGATGATAAATGAATAATTATTCACTTTGAAACAAAATGTCTAAGAATGACGCATAATCCTGTTATGTTTTCTTCATTTTTTCTCTCCACTTTTTATTTTCTCCTCATACCGTAAAAAGAAAAAAAAAAGAAAAAAAGAAAAAAGAAACCAGGCTCGCGTCGATATTACTTCTATATTAAGATAGTGCATGACGTCGTTTTTGTCGACCACCCCGCAATTATAAATGTCAGGGACCTTATAGGTATACAAACGCTGTCAGATTTGTATTCCCAGCGTTCGCCAACTGTATGTATATATATCTATATATATATATATATATGACTCTTCGTACCTCCAATCTCTACAACGTACTTGCTGCTGAAGACGAAACGAAAGTGGTAGCCATCTAAAACGCTAACATTACCCGCGGCAATTTTAAATATAAACGTTAATTTCCAACCGCGAATATCCTTTCTCGTATGAATAAGAGATTTCAGAAAGAGAGAGAGAAAGAAAAAAAAAAAAATAATGCGAAAATGCGAAAATGCATTTCAAACATGGCTAAAGAGGTTCTCACGCGCTGCGCAAAGTGGTTTCATTCTTCATTATTCTGAGGTCACGTGTTTTCTGGTTTTCTTTTTCGCGATACAGTTCACATCGCAATTCCGAATGGAATCTTACGTGTTCGTTCGAATGAATAAATCAATTCGGATAACAATCTGGTTTTAGCTGTTAAAAAAAAAAAAGAGAAGAAAAGAAAAATTCTGATTCAGCCTCACCGGAGAAAAAACCAATTCGCCGACACTGCGGGTTATAATTACGCAACGGTAGACGCTCCGTGGTCACCGCTAATACAAAATATTCTTCAACCGGTAGATCGAACTGGACATCGATACCGACAATGTAAAATGTACTCAAGCGCACGTAATAACAACGACGACGAAATGAGTAATCAGTCATTCTGACGAATAATGAGCAAATTCGGAATTAAGATGGTAACGGGTATGAAGAAAAGCCATTAGTTGTGGCGTCACTCGTGCGAAGAAGGACCAACCGTCGATGTCAATGGTGAATCTGGAAATGTAGTCGTTGCAGAAATGAATCTGAGAATTGAAATTTCACTCAAGTTGAAGGAAATGCAAGGGAAAAATTCACCGACGAAAATTTCTCGAGTTTTATAACTGGGTTCGAGTGAGAATTACTCTAATAGTCAATCGAGTGGTTAGTGCAAAATACGACTAAGAAAACCGAATCGTCAACCCTGATTTCCAATCGGTAATTATTTACGATAAAACGCGCAGGTGGCGTGCAACGTGATTCCGATCGATAAAAATATAATTTCATTTGTATAATTAGATTCGAGTGAAAAATTTTTCTCCTCACTGTATACGCGTACTTGTATACGTCGTTGAGAGCAGAGGTAACGATAAAAACTTAATCGTCAATTTTGAGGACATTCGAGAGCGACTCGAAACGGTTTCCGCCGACCGCATGTGGGAAACGCGCGATCATTCTCATGGTCTCGGATGTAAAATTCACCAAAAAATCAGAATGAAAATCTATAACACAAAAAATCATTCCTATGCAATGCCGTCTAGTGGTAAAGAAAAAACATACGATGAGAATTTTAGGTCATACCGTTTCTCTCTTTTTGTTTTTCATTGTATACTCGGATCACACACACCGCAAGGCCCCTCTGCGGGCAACGGGTGGCGTATGAGAAATTTACTGTACATACGTATATCGGTAATAACGTATAGCCACGTTATGCATATATATATATACCTACATGGGACGTCATGCATCGGTATTGAACAGGTTACGCAATAGAGAATTTGTGTCGATCGATCACTGGGTTACTGTGGTTAGAGCCTATAAATCCTAGAGATTTACCATTATTCATATATATATATATACACACGTTATTTTATACCCCATCGCTCCCACTCTCACTTCTTCGTCACATTTCTTTCTATTTTTATTTTCCTCTTTTTTCGTCTCAGTTCTCTCTCTCTCTCCCTCTCTATTCTACCTTGCATAATTAAGGTGATTGACGTGAATGAGGTAATAAGTAAAAACACACCAACCGCGTTTATGTTGTACCTACTTGAAAATATTTTCAGCTAGAGAAAAAAGTAGAAACGTATTCAGGTATTCATATAGATGAAAAAAACGCGTTATACCAACGTCGCAAGATCGAGGTGAGCTTTTATCCGGAAAGCCGCGTGTGATTCCATATTTCTAATCAGAGGACATGAATCAAAAAACGATTTTTGCCACCGACGCGTTACGAGTCATCAGACATCCGTATTCTGTGGGCAATTTGTGACAAAGAATCATTCAATCGGACTCGTATACAGAAAAAACTTTTGATTGGATATTAATTGGCTACACGAACAGATCGCCATTCGATGAGAATTTCTTATATATTTATCACTTGTATCGCTCCACCTATGTATAATTACGTGTGGTGATAATGACAGTTTTTTTAGAACTATTGATCGTCGATACGTGCGTTCGTAAGACAAAATTCAAAGAGAATATTTTTACGTTACTTTTTTCTTCAATTCAGATAGTCGTTTCACTCCCTGACATTGCTGAGAGATTGTACGTATGATTTTTTTTATTGTTTTGCTGTTCTCCTTTTTTTTTTTCAACATAATCACAATATTACAACGTGTGTCTGACAAGAACGGATAACGTGTCCCGTTAACAGGTTCGCGTGTTTTTCTATTATATGCACGGAGTCTCGCTCGGAGTGAAACGAAATGAATTTGATAAATTGCTGTTAGAATTAGACGATACAGCCGGAGGGTGGAATACAATTATAAATATGAGCTAGTTCACGACATCCGATTAGAAAATAGAGAGAGAAAAAAAAAAAAAAGAAACCACGTTCGACCTACGTCTTCTGGAATCTGCGGAAATGTATAACATTCGTTGAAATCGATAGTACTGAGTGTGTGAGCGAGAGAAAGAGGGGGAAAGAAAAGAAGGCGACGAAACTTTGGCATCAATATTTGAGTTTTTTAGCTATATACCCCCCGTCGCTTTTATTCAACCTTGTTTTCCACGAAATTATCGAAGAAAACTCCGCACGATTCATTTTTTATGGAAAAAAAAAACAACCAAAAAAAAACATTCCCGCATGGGTAGAATATATTTTAAGACTCACCAAGATCGTCGAACCAGTGATCAGCATTGTTAATGAACCGAAAAAAAAAACCATCTCGATCTCAAAATCGTAAAATTGATGGCAAATGAATTTCTCACTGAACATTATTACACGTATTATAGAGATCGTATAACGCAATTGCGTCAAACCTAATCTTGATCTGAATTATAATTGTTATCGTCGTTAATTAGTTATGAAGTAAAATGTGGAGAAATCGAGTTCATCGGCTTGGATGTAAGAAAGAAAATTGGAAAAATAATTAAATAATTAACCAAATGAATACATAAGGTTCCCGTACACATCGCAGAGGCTAATACGTGTGTACTCCACATGAATTAATTTCCGGTGTGACACGAGACCGTGTTTGGTAAGCAAATTTAATTTAATTGACGGACAAGCAGCGCGCATCAACACGATGCAATGAATAATCCAATCGCATGATAGCTGGATGTAGATGCGTAACGTAGGTAATCCACGAACTAATTCATTAACTCATCCTCATTCGCGACGTGTGCATATCTTGTGATTTTTTTTCTCTCCTTCATTCGGTCCTCTACGTTTTGTCATCGGCCATTTGTAAGCTAATGTCAGACGAGTCCTCGCTATCACGTTTTCCCCAACAGTTTCATTTGAATAAATAATTTATTTATTAATTTTCCTTTTTTTTTTTCATTCGTTTAATTGGTATTATCGATTGTGGTTCAGCCGAGAAAATAGAGGAATCGAACGTAGTAAACGAATATCGTGTTACGAATTCCGGCTTTCGCTACACGAGTTTCCAAAAAAAAAAAGAATAAAAGTTGACGGTAACGTGGTCGGGGTAAGGTGCAGACGAGGGCTGCGCGAAGAACGGTAAGCTTTTATTACCACCTAGGTAGGAAGAAGACCAGCAGCAATATAAACGGCAACTCACTTACTCACTGACTGACTTACTCAACATTCTTTAAAGTTTCAACTTTCGAATGATACACATTTGCTTTGTGTCTCTGAACGTGAAGTCTACTCTAGAGAGACCGTATTTGCCAAAAAGCTTAAAGACGAGAGAAGGAAAAAATTATCATAAATAAAGAGAGAAATAAAAGTAAAAACTGAAAATCCGTTAAATTCTAAAGAGACTCGTTCCGGCGTTTAGAAATTCTCATTAAACGATCGTTGAAAAGGAGACAAAAAGTACAAAGCGCAAGGCGGTTCGTACTACCCAACGCGCAATTATGTACTATGCATATATGCCTATACCTATGATGTGAATGTCGGATATTTCCGCTCAACATTTTGGTTTTATTTTTGTATTTTCACTTTTTCGCTGTGACATCGTAGATACCGCGGAGTCCTGGAGAGACGAGAGAGAAGGCAGAGACAGGGTAGAAGGAAAATGAGAGAGATTTTATGTGAAAGCAAAAGAGACAAAAGGTGAAACGAGGAGTGTATTTGAAAATGAAGGGAGAGGAGACAATTGTAACTCACGTTGGACGATACCTCAGAAAAATATACACGAACTCAATTCATTCCGCAGCGGTAAATCCGTACAAATCAAAAAAGATTTTACATTTCAGAGGTGTACATTTGATCCGAACGCGGTATTACCACATCGACAAAGTTTCGGGGTAAAACTTGAGCTGGAAAACTCGCGACGTTAACTGAAATAAAGAATAACCAAAACCGCAGAGAAGCTTGACCCTGTCAAGGTCTCGCAAAAGGGAATGAAAATGTGAAAAAAGTAAAAGTTGAAAACGAGCAGAGACCGAGAGAAAGAAAAAAAAAAACGACGACAACAACGAAATATCATGTACAAAATCTCTCGATTTTGCACCGGGGACCGCGGTCGTTATTCGTTTATAATTTGCGCGTGTAACGACCTCAGTAGCGCAGGGGCGGAAAAAAGAAAGAAAATAAAATAAAATAAAATACAACACGAAAAAAGGAGCATTAACGAAGGCGAATCTCGCAGACCCGATGCAAACCAAATTTAAAAGTTTTCTGAACAATGTACGACAAGAACAAAATAAATATGAAAAAAAAAACAAAAAAAAAAGGTATAAAACGCAGGAATTGTCCCTGCGCCAGTAGGTAAAAGGTGAATAAACGACCGCGATATGTTCCCACACATATATATATATACACACATTATACACATATCGCAAAGTACACAGATGTCGATAACACACGCTACACTTTTTAGCTGGATATGAAGATTCCAGTAGAGAGAGGAGGTTAACGGTTAAATAGCATGTGCATGCAATATAACCAATAGTTACACGTAACACTTAATATTAGAAACATTGTAATCGTTTAATTTTCTCTCGCTTATATTCACTTGTATTTACCCGCGAAATTTGGCTGCTTTCTCTTTTAGAGATATTATAATACCTACGAGAATTACATTCGCAATTCACGTGCGGACGTAAGAATGTATCGAAATGTACTTTATACATTCATTATCTCTGCGTTACAACTGCATACGTATATCTGCTAACGATTACGACTTAATCTCACCGAATCATTAATAATAAAACAGACTCCAACTATCGATACAATAATTTCTTCGCGCCTCAAGAAACTTTTTACCCGCTCTCTCTCTCTCTCTCTCTCTCTCTCTCTAAATATTTGCGCACACAACACCCTGAATTACGATCATATTTTTCATCCCGTCAATAATTGTTATCGAAAAAACGTATTCGGAACGAAATAATATTAATAATAACTGTTATTAGAATCTCAAAATATCTCTTAATCAGATTATTGCAATTGAATGAGCTATATAAAAATTATTCTCATTCCCCGCATGTTATGAGTATAGATTTATGTAAGTACATGATACGCGTCTTCAACCAGATCTCGAAAGAAGCGGGAATATTCTACATATTTTTATACGAAAAAAAATGAAAAAAAAAAAAAATGAAAAAAAACCCGATCGAAAAATTAATTAAGAACGTCCGTGTGCGATCATTGCCTTCGTTCATTAATGGCATGCAAATTCACGGTCGGAACGGTACTATATGCTTTTATAGCCATATAGCGTGAGTAATGAAATGAGCGGAAAAAACAGGACGAAAAAGAAAAAGAACTGCAGATCCCGTCTAATAAAAGTCCGTCGTACGTACGAGAGGTGTTTCCAGTTGATGTTTGATTACAAAATTTTGCGAACGTAGACACGGCCAAGCCTTCGTAATCTAAGTGAATGAATTTTTGAGCATTAAATTAGTTGGAAAATTCTTTTACGAACACAACAATGATTTTATAATTTTCTAGGATGTCGATGACGATGAAAAAACGAATATTTACGATCACAGACGATCCTCTGCGGATATTTCGAGCGGGAGTTATAAATCGAACTTGGGGTATTCGAATGAATTATGCGAGTAATTCGATTGAACATCAAATAGAAACGTTTTTAACGTTTGAAAATGATTCTAGCTCTCGAATTAGGTGTGAGTAATATACATATGTATACAGAATATTGATTCCAATACACAGATATTTTATCGATAAGATCCAATGAGAGAAAGTGAATCTTATTTTGATATCTCGTCGTGAAGATGAGACTGAAGTGGGTGGGGTCCATTGAAAGGTAAAAGGATATAATAATAAATAAATAAAATGCGTAAAGATGAAAGAGAAAAACCCACGAATTGTATCGCTGAGTGAAAATTCGTACAGTGGCTATTTTCAACCGTATGAAAATCCTTTGGCTAAGGGTAAGTTGTTGCAACAAAGGAACTGTATGTGTATCATTAAATTTTCTGGCTCTTCTCTGATATCCGCAGGACGACTTTGAATTTTCAAAGTAACGAAAAGACAAAATTTTCATTATGAAATCTTCGGGAAAAACGAGTACGTGATTTATAATTCTGATTCAATATCAGTAGACAATGATAATCGAAGCGATTAAAAAAACGATAGGAGCCCTTCACGGAGAATATCAGCTGCCGATAAGATGAAGTCAAGTTTGGTAAAACAGCTACCGCTAGCCGCGGAATGAAAACGGGGATATGGGTTTCGCGGAACGATCGCCAGATGGAAACGGAAACCGCGACTAGGCTCCGAAGCGCCGGTTGAACCCAGCGGCGGCGAAAACGAGATAAATAAGTGAATCGAAAAAAGAGAAATACAGCGAGTGGGAAAGACGCGGGGGACTCCAATACACGCTGTCATCGGCAGCGTGGAACGCTATTGCCCGCCCTTGACAGCTATCACCTTCTATTACGTTTACACTCAATGAGTCGCATCTGCTACACTTTTCCCCTTTTCATCCTTTTTTTCCGTTCCGCTGTTCGTTTCAAAATCGGCACCATCGGACGGGTCGCAATCCGTTTTCTCGTAATTCTTATCAGCTTCTTTTTCGAGTCTGTTGATTCAGATGCGGGATTCTATACCCCGACGCGCAAAATATCGTGACGAATTTTCGCGCATAAGATTGTACGCCCCCAACTGACTTTGAGGTATTTCGTCAATTTCCTGCGAGGACTGTCGCGCGATAATATAAATCCAAATAATAATCGAACTGCGTCGAAACGAATCCCGTAATAGGATGTCGAAGGATTAAATCGCAACTTACTTAAATCCTTTGTCATCGTCAAGGCCATTCTGTGGGCCCAGTCCGTTGCCCTGGGGCCCGTTGTCGTCCTTAGAACCATCGAAGGGGCTCGCGGAACCCTTCTCTTTCTCCTTCTTGTCTCCGTCTGCGTTCTACGTGACGAACGGAAAAGGAAACAAACCAGCGTGAGTTCAGTGAGTATGATCCGTAAAATGGAAAATCACAAAGTCAGTAAACCCAGATCAAAAATAGGTAAACTATATACAGGTTACGGTTACGGAATCGCCAACAATTTTTCAAGGTTTTTACGGACCGCTTCGCGTGGCGGACGTTACGAGAGATGTACATGCACAATCCACCCGAGTGGCTTCACTTTTAATTAACAAATAAGACGTGAGATTACGTAAATCATATTTAGTAAGTCAATTAGAAGACGATTTGGTCAGAATCTGCGATTTATTTTTGTTCCAGGTGTACCGGAAAAAAGGAGAAGGAGTTCTTTTTCGTTGAATTTTTAATTTTCAATCGAAATAACGAAAACAATTTCATCTCACCAATCTTAGTGCTCCCATCCGAGGTTCCAAATCCTTAGGGGTTGTGGGGCTTGATCCTAAAACGTATTCCACCATTTTGACACCGAGACCACCAGTTTCGCTGAAAAATAGCCCACTTCAATGAGACCCATAAATCACATAAATAATCATCTCGACTCGCACAGATACCTATCTACACTGGGATAAATGTTTTTAGTATTACAATCGATTTTCGTCAACCGAACTCTTCAATCCCGCGATAACCACTGTTAACACGGAATTCGAAGAGATCGGATATCAAGCTGGATAATCATCTCGGATCGACAGAAGTTCGAATCACGATGAGAGAGACTTTCTTAATTTTCTTTTTGAACATAAACGAGCATTTCAGTTGCTAAAAATGCTTCAAAGATTGCAATGCAGGCGTTTTGTACGTCAGAAATTTTAAGGGGGAGATTGACGTTTGAACTGTACATGAATACAATATAATATGTACAAACCTGCTCCTGGGACTGAGAACCGCCCCAACTTCTGAAGTCTGATGGTGGTAGCCGGTCCCAACACCAACTCGTCTTCCGGTCCCCATCGAGATCGGTTGTGAGACGGCATTGTCTGTAACAAAACAAATGGAATTTGAAAAATGGAAAACCCGTTCACCCTCAAGTTTCAAATACAGGTACCAAAAGTGGAAACTCCGCTGACGTCACAAAGTCACTATTGTTTCTCGCAGCGACAAAATCAGCTTGAGAAAAAAAAAAAAAAAAACGAAGACCCTCGAAGACCGCTTCAGCTAATCGGAATCTTTTTCACAGGACTCACGGATCGATCATTTCGAGACGGAAAGAGACTCGATCTTCGTCATCGGCGAATTAAGGGGTAAATAATAAATTCGAATCGCTAAAAACGAAACCCCAGTGGCCCCAATCGTGGGTGGTCGTTCCTGGTAGGCGGCGGGACGTTGCCCCCACTTTTCCCTACGTCTCTTCACCTCCGACGCTGCTGCTAACAAGCGTCTGTCGCCATGGCAACAGCCGCGTTGCACCCATCCCCAGAACCCAGGAATCGGAACTCGCCTACGCGCTGCTCTCACCTTTGCGGATGACGGTATATCTGTATTGTACGTTATAGGTGTACCTATATACGTGGAATATATCGATATACGTTTACATAAGGTATATAGGTAGCGATACACCATTAGACAGGCCACCTAGTAAAATATGGCGAGCCAACGACCAAACGAACGATATTACGGTCGGTTTGACCGGTGTGTCGTGTGTTTTTGCCGCACGTTACTTTATTTCATACCGGAATGGAATTTATTGTGGTAGTAGAAATTAGGGTAGGGTATTCCTTCTGTACGCACATACGCAAAGGTGTGATCTCGCCGTACAATCTCAAGATTTTTGTGAATCAAATCAGATCAAACCCGTTTTTCGAACATGTGATCCCTTTCATTCGCATACATTATTGTAAATAGGTGTATTTATGCGGTTTCGATCGAACCGCGAGATGTAGATTATCCAAATTTCATTATGCAACGAAATAAAACATAAAAATTGAGTCGAAAGTTCGCCCTCATACCTGCGAACGATTCCAACGAATTTTATAAAGTGAAAAGGGCGTCGAAAAGACAAGAAGAAAGGCAAAAAATAAAGAAAACTTGTCTGTACGGTAAACGGTATTTTTTAAATGACGAAAACACATTTCTAGACGCAGTCGACTCACCCCGTTGGACACGTGTGTTACAAACTAGACTCATTATATCATACCTGACGTTTCACCTGCCACGACCTAGCCCAACATTTTCACAATTTTAATACGAATTTCCGTACGAGTTCACCACTAGTCTGCATGGTGAAAAAAAAAATGAAAAAGATAAAAATAAAATGTGAGGAAAAAAAATGAATAAACCACGAACTATACAACCTGCAGTCATCGCTGTATAGTTTGTCGTTCGTTGTCTCGCTAGACTGAATCGCTTTCGTTAATTAAATAGATGTTTTACGAAGGCGAGTTTTTCTCATTTTTTTTTTTTTTCTATTCTTTTCCTCTCAAACATATCTGAATACAAAAAATAAAATTGAATCCGCCGACTGTCTCCTCTTGTGATTCACGATTCCCATAAAAGGTTTTAAACTTTGACTTTTCGTTCATTTAATTTTAATCCGTCATCTGTCGTCTATACGACGTGAAATAAGTTCAGGTATATCCATATTTCGTTAACGCTACTAAACAAACTTCTGCAGCGGTTGGATTTATCTGAACTCGAAGTAGCCGGATCGTCATACTTGAATTTCACTTCAAAGTTATCTCAAGTAAATAATGATGTTCTTGAAGCGTGTCGATGTAAACGTTCAAGTTCATGATTTCCGCGTATTTATTGATAAGAAATACTCTCTCTCTCTCTCTCCATCACTGATCCAATCGAACTCTCCAACGGTGCACTTAAAAATTACCTGAAAATTTTTCCGGTTCTCCAAAAACGTTCGACTATGCACGGTATCAGAAAACTGAAGTATTGTGCTTTTCTTCTCCTACTCCAGTCTCAATCGATTGTCGAAAAAAGTCGATTAAATTTAACAATTCGGTAGATAAAACCTTTTCTATTTTATGAAACTAGCTGTAGAAGAAACAAGAAATAAATATTGACAGCAAACAAATTCATAAGTAAAAATTTCATTATTTTCTTCCGAAGGTAAAAAAAAATTGATGCAAAAAGGAAAGAGATAAAATGAAGAAGAGTATGAGTTAATTATCAATAACGATCGAAGAGAAGTAGAACAAAAAAAAAATTCGCCCACCTCGTTCCGCCCCCGTTCGTTGCCAATATTTTCGGAACTTTTGCTCGTGTCGATGACATCGATATCTAAATTACTTCGACGTGGTTATTGAAAGAGGAGGAAAAAAAAAAAACAGAAAACTCTTGGGCTGAATTTTGATCGCACGTAAACCAAAACTCGATTCATTTGGTATATCTAGTACACGTAACTTGATCTAAGAATGAAACAGAAATCCTATAATTGGTTGCGAGAGTTCGTGTGTTATCTGTGATACAAACGAAAAGAGGGTCAGAAATGTGGGGGAACAAGGGATATGACATTAATTAAATATCGAGTATTGATAATCCAGTGAAAAAGATAGGGACGCGCAATATCGTTCACCGAAATTCACTCTGAAATTGAATGGGTCGGCCAAGATCAGCTCAAACGGACTTTCGTAACTTTTCACTCATAATTATAGATCGAAGCGTGCTGATTAAAAAAAGCAACTGATACCATTTTTCAAAACCCTATATTTTACTCCCTCCATCCTCGTGTGTAACTACATCGCAGAAATAAATCGTAGGCATCTAGATAACAGCTGTTAATCAGATTTCAAAGTGAACTGGATCAACGGAATAAAGATGAGTCGAGATTAAAAATAATAATAACAATAACAACAATGATAATATTGGTAACAAGACAGTGATAAGCGATCGACGAAACTTTTATCGCAGGTCAAGAACCGTTTAATTATAGATACATACTTGAGAAATCAATGTCGGCTTCGAATGGAAAATTTAAAAATAACTGAAATACAAAACGAGTAGAAATTTTTGCGCGAAAATCATCGCAGAGGAAACTGAAAGTTGATCGTATTCGATTTTCTTATTTTTGATTTTCTCTGCTACTATTTTTTACGTAATAGGTGTCTCAATTATATTCACCTGACGTACTCCACGTAGAATCCCGCCACATCTGGTGATCTCCCAAGTGAAGTATCCCACCACCTTTAACACCCCCATCATCTTTGGAACCGCCTTCGTCTACGCCCCAAAGTTTTTTTGCCGAGGGTGCGATCTGTAAGAAATAAAAAAAAAAAAGTATAATTCGCGTGAAAAATAAATTCAATATTTGTAATTGTCATCGTTAATGTTACACGTGAACGTGAAAATTATACCGATTGATTAATTGTTGGTATATATTGTTACGAAACGACGAATGTCTCGCGAATCAGCTGTATTGAGGCAAAGTATGAATGAAATTTAGGGCGCGTCGATCATTGCACGAACAATGCCTCGAATTATTTCACAATGATATCGAAATACCGTGATAGATTAATTCCTCGTAAGTCCCGAAATTTAGCAATATGTGATATGTGTTTCTCGAGGTAACATAGTCGAGTGTTTTTCTCTCGATTTTTCCATTGCCGGTAGCAGTTGGGAGCCAAAAACGCGATTTACGCCAAATTTATTGCTGTAAAATCAAGAATGATGTTGAAAAAAAAAAAAAAAAAAAAAAAAAAACAATTATCGAGAAAACGCATTTCGATTCAACAGTTCAGATGATCCAGCGAGGAGTTGACACATTGTTCATCGCACATGTTTCCGAGTCGCCTATGCGGAGATTTGCTGTCGCCGGTTGTTTAACGATGTTTTCTAATTTCCCACCTAAAATTCGAAAAAAATCGGAGGCCATGGCTATGGAGAAGCGTCGACGAAGTAACGCCACGATGCAATACCGGTCTTCGTAACCGAGGAAAGTTGCAGCGCAATAATCAATGGAGATCGTTCGAATGAAATTCGATTACAGATTCGAGCTGCGAGGGAGGTATGTGTTATATGGCGCGAATAAAATAGCACATAATTGACTACCTGTTGAGGTGCGCGACGCGACACGAACATCGACCGATTTCGATTGAGAAGAAATAAAAAGAGATATGAAAATTGAAAAGAGCGATGCGTACAGGGATGACGCTCGATTCGAGGTAACGGACGATAGCCCGGTAAAGACAAACCGCAAACCCACAAGATCAATCCGCGATCGTCCGTTCTCGAATGGCGATAGACCACGTGATAGAATTCGATGGATGCCTCGTGTGAAGCGGGTAATCTATGATTTTGAAATTGATTGATATTTTCACAGCTTTTCAAAACACGCACAGCGAAGATTAATTCCAGTAACGACGTCAAATCATTTTTTTCTCTCATCTTGTAATCGAGTCAAATTAATCATTCGAAATCGTGACGACAAAAAATCAATAAATAAATAAATAAACAATCGAACTAACGTAACGATATGATTGGAATTAATCAATCACCAAAAGTACATGATCAGGTCATCGGTCAGACACCCCTGTGATTTTCATTACGTGTCACTATTGATATTTTTGCACGAAAGAAAGTCAGGCCGCAGTTTTTCATTATCAATTGTTGAATCGATCGACTGTTTTTGATACGCAGAGATAAAGCAGCTACGCTGACTGTGCATCGATTTCCATCTAAACGGTGATATCTTTTCATTTTATCGCAATGCAGGTATACGAAGTCGAAGGCGAAAAATGACGAAGTGCATAACATTACGAGGAGGATAATCGTCTGTAAGGTGTCCAATGAAACACGTGTACCTTTAGTATAATCGAAAATATTCGCACATTCAACGAATCCGGCAACAGAGAAACGATAATTTCTTGCACGCATCGACGTACCGTAACGTCATCCCATTGTTTTTCAGTTTCATTTATTTTCATTTTCGCCCCGATTGCGGCATTCGCAGGGCAAATAAAAATAATGAAAAAAAAAAATAAATAAATAAATAATCACCGACCCCCGCCCCCCCCCCTCCATCCCAGAATTAAGAACAAAGTACGAGTCACGTAACCTCGCATTACGTCAAGTCAACTCGAGTCAAGTCAAGTCCAGGGCAAGGTTGGCGGGGACGGGGGAACAAGATACCTCGCTCACCTATCGACCGCGCTTCGCGTCGATGCATACCTACCGATGGATGTATACATGTACAAAGAGAGAGATGAGATTCTAACCTAAAGCAGAGGAAGAACCGAGAGAGCAAAGTCCGCGATTCCGCTGCCGCTAGACTGTCTCTAGAGCCTTAGTCGCATGCACCTATAACGCCTGTGGGGCAGCGACCCCTCCCCACGCGCCCACGGGTCACGGTCAGTCCCCCCCCCCCAGCCGCGAAACTCCCTCGGACAAGCGGCGTGTTTCGGGACCGATTTCAACCAGAAAGGTGCAGCGTATAACCCGCCTTCCGCCCCCTTTTCTTTTCGCACCTGGAGCGGCGCCGATAGAACCTCCTTATCGTGAATTCGGGACGTACGTACGTACGTACGTACCTACACCGAACGGTGAAGTGAATCGTGCTCACGGTGTTCCATTGTTTAACGAAAATTAATCGGTCGTATACTTTCAAATTCGCCCTCCCCGCGCCTCGTACAAACGTCGCGTCGATTATCACCAAACAATCTGTACGGATCGACGGAATTATTACCGAGATGTGGATGTGGAACTCAAAAAAAAAAAAAAAAAACAACAAAAAAAAAAAGGCGAAACAAATAAATTCAACGCATAATCGTTTTTGAAGATATAAACTAAACACTGGTGAAAAAACTGCAGGCTACAGTTTAATACCAACTTTTTCGAGAGCGTGATTCGTGCCACGTATTCGAAGGGTGATGAATCTTTTATGATATTACAGATTAATTTCACACGGTGCATAAAGTAAAATCTCAGTGTCGTATACTTAATTACATTCATCAATCGATTAACGGCACAAACATCGTTATGTGATGCGACGTTAGCCTGGAGTAATTATTAATTTTCTATGTACGTACTCGCACGTATGTGCTCGGTTTTTAATAAATAAATGAAATACGCCAAGGTACGCGTATTGAATATTACGCTTCACGTATGCATCTACGTAAAAGTCGTATTCTGGAAGCGCGGAGCGAGCGGCGACGCGATAGCAATATTTATAAAATATTTCTACTCGATAAAAAAAATTCTTCGTGTACGAACATTATAGGAAATCAGAATCATATGTTCAAATGAAATCGTTAATATTTCCACTATCGGAATACTCATTTCTGTGATAAGTCGAACGTGCGAATCAATTGCTCCTGCGTAAACCGAATTATACAATTTCTTTGAATTAGTCTCGATTACTCGTTCATTCGTTTGTTTTTCATGAAGGTTTCCGAAATAAAAGAAGAAATAACGGAACGGGATGATCGTCGACACTGATTTTAGAATATTTAGGCTTTCCAATGGCGTTCACGGAATCTGCAATTCAATTCTATAGAATCGGGTTCACGGTAACGATCTCCTTCTCTTTCATATATTTAAATCTTCTCCCCTTTAATTTTCATTGGAATCATCCCCCTTTTGTTTTGTTGATTTTTTTTCCTTACTTCTTAATTACTCCTAATCCGATCGATAATCTGGGAGTATTGAGAAACGAAATACATCCTACCTACCAATAATTCCTCAATATTTCCCAACTATTAACCGCGCGATTGGCGATTATATATATACTGGCATTATTATGAATCGGAATACGTTTCGCGAGATAACGTGGGGATCATTAAATGGGAACTTAAACAAAATCGCGTCTAGATATGGTCATTACGGTTGCGGTGTAAGCTCAAGGTGTAACCGGTTGCCCGAGTATTGCATGTATATGTATGTATAAATGTATAATATGTACAGTCGGCGGAATCGCATCGCGTCTCATCAGCGGTACCATTACCTTCACCCGTACATGCATGTGTATTACGAAGTACCCGCAGCGGCAAAAGCAAAAGCAACAGCAAAAGCAGCACCAAAAGTAACCAGCAACATTTCCAACGGACAATGACACACAATATCCCGAGAAGTAACCGTATAACGATAACTGCTCATCGGCATCGAACGTAACGAGCTGATATTTCGCGGCAAAGTTTTAGCGATGAACTTTTACCGGTAGTACGTGTAAAATACAAAATATAAAGCGTAACTTTCTACGCTTATTATACGTAGAAATGCATATCATTTCTATAATCCTATGATTTTTTTTTTTTTTCATTATTATCATTTTTTAAAACTACGTGAAACGCGATATACATCCTTCGTATGAAAAATGATTACGATATACCTGAAGCGTGTAGATAAATATTCAGGTAAAACTGCGAACCAGACTCATTAGAAGGGAGAATAATGATAATAATAATAATAATAATAATAATAATAATAATAATAATAATAATAATAATAATAATAATAATAATAATAATAATAACAACAATAACAATAATAACAATAATAATAATAACAATAATAACAATAATAATAATAATAATAATAATAATAATAATAATAATAATAATAATAATAATAATAATAATAATAATAATTTAATTCACAATAGGATAAAGCAAGCCGGCTGCGAAATTTCATATATTCGTTACACGCATACAAACGTGGCGAATCATTTTATTGTCAACTCGATAAATACAGGGTTCGAAAAAAAAGGGCTCGAAAAACTTGGACGAGGGCGCAGGCGTTTCTCTCCTAGCAACAAAAGCTCCGAGGTTTCGTATGTGCCTAGGTATTATAGATAGAGCACACCGGCATTTTCACTGGGGTGGTTTCGGAGAACCGATAAATCATCCTCATTGCCGGCTTATCGTATCCGTCGAATGATAATATAATATTGAATGTTTCCAACGCGGAGACATCGTGTTTATACGTTGAAAAAATCGACGATCAGAGATACATCGGAGTTTGGGCGTCGGTTTTTGAATTTTTACCAAAAACCAACGGACGGCTGACCGATGACCTGAGAACGCCCAAAAAAACGAACGAATAGTAAAAAGTAAAAACGCTTTGAAACTGATCCAATGGTTTTTTTTTCTCTCTCTCGTATCGCCACGGGGCTAACAAATTATCGGGAAACGTTCGGATCGCCCGCTCGGTAAGAGGATTAAAAAAATAAAAAAATAATAAAATAAAAAAAAATAAATAAAATCATCGAGGTGATCAGTTGCGTTCGCCTATTTTTTCCTCCCCTAGAGCGATATAATTTTACCGCATCCGATAAGGTGCGGATACACGTAGTATACGTACGTATAATGCGATCTGGGTTTTGTACATACGGCTACCGTCTTCGGAAGCCGGAGTACTGCACCCTACGGGCTGCAACAGATTTTGGAGCGGGAGAGGGAGAGACGCGGCGGGACTTCGGTCTGCGACAAACGTACGTGTCGTACGCTACAGGGGGATGATGTGCAACGGCCACATGTGTGCGGATTCATGCTATACTCGAACTCGCTGCAGAATTTTACTATACATATATAGGTATGCATACGCGGTCCGCATGAGGCTTTTTTTCCAATGTTTCTTCCCGTATCGGTTTTTCTTTATTTTCGGAGCGGAGATTATCCAAGCGAGAATGCAGCGCTGGTACGCGGCATGACGAATACAAGCGCGACGAAGAATCGCCTCCGTTTTTATCCCTTGTATTTTACTCGGTTTTTTTTTTTTTATAATAAAGTTACTCCGTCAACGGCGAACAATTACCAGCGTTGTAAAATTTCAACTAATAGAAACTCACCCCGCGATCATGTAACGAGAAAATAACGTTGGTTTTCAAATAATCTGTGAATTGAAAATTTTTGAGAATATTCTGTATACAAGGTGAACTTAGGGCGATGAAAATGTTGAACGATGTGTACAGCAATATGTTTATGTTGCTAAAAATTTCAAATTACATAATTACAATTGATTTGCAGTGGGGGAAATATTTGAAAAAATAAAACTTCAACATTCCTCGAGATGATCTGTGAATTGTAATCATTGAGAAAACGTTGATATCAAGAATTCCTTGACGATATTATAATGAAGAGGTTTGAAAAGTAGCGTAGGTAATAACCAGATGATAAAGTTAACGATATAACGAAAATCGTTGTGGAAGATTCAATTGTCGTTTTTCTAAAGTTATCTCACTGACCTAAATGTGACATCGTGCGCATGGGCTGCAGATCCCGTACGGTGCGATGGTTGAAAAAATAAATAACTAAATAAATAAAATAAAAATAATCGACCCTCGGAACTAGCGAAGAGCGGGTATACGTATACACGTGGTGAAGGATATCACCTTGGATTGATCGAATTTATGACGCTGCGCTCCTTCGGTTCAATTTTCAAAGTTCACGTGCGCGTCGCAGGTAATCCACGCCTCCGATTCATATTATAATAAGTTTAAAAATATAATACGTCCGTGTGCAGCTGACTTTTACTCGCCCATGGAACATCTGTTGTCGGTTACCCCGCAAAGATTAAGCAAAATTATTCAACGAAGCAGATACGTTAGGAAAGAAATATATAAATAACAAGAAACAAGTCACGCGTGGAAAGTTGTGTCATCTGATACACCGACGCAAAATGGTAATTACTTTTTAAACACCGCTTACATCGAGTCTAATGAAAGCACGCCTCGAACGCGACCCTCGGGTGGAAAATATAAAAATATAAAAATATCGGAGCAGACCATATGAAATATGCAACAAAAATTGGATATCGTATACGAGTTTCAGAGGTTGTGACTGATAGAAGAGTGCGCACGAACGGCTCAGGGGACGGATGGGGAGGGGGTCCAGAGAAAAGCGGTTTGATGAGCTTCTTTTTTCTTTTTCATTTTCAATTTCATTTTTCTGTACAACGCACCCCAAACTCCGAGGCGTTGAAAGGTACGACTGAACAAAGCTCATGCAAATTAGGCAGAAAACGCCCCGCGGCTTTCGCACTGAAATTGCAGTTAAAAACGAAACGGATTTTCTTTTTCCTTTCTTTTCCTTACTTTATGTTACGTTACTTTACTTCTTTTCTTTGACGAAAACCGCGTCTACGTATGTAAATGCAATGAAAATAAAAGCTAACTCGGCAGCAACACGATTCGCAAAAGGTGCAGGAATTCAATGTGCGGTACGTTAAGAGATTATTCAACATGCTAGCTCGCAAACGTTACACGTTAGCGTTGCGTGCAGAAGAGTTCAGAAATATGGGAGTTCAAAGGGAGGAAAGGAAAAAATATATATATATATAAATAAATACATATAAAATTATACACCTTCTGGCATAACTTGAACGGTAACCTCAAATCTTTCAATTACCATTTTAATTTCATATTTTCCACCTTTATTTCCTCAAAAAGTATAGTTTCATAGTCATACGTAATTGGTCCCTCTCGATTGTCAGACCTGTTACGTATTTCATCGCGAAACAATTTCTACCTATACCTGCGTAATGTAATAAGTGGCAATTATTTTCTCATAAGTATCTTTCTTTACCAAACTAATTAAAATGTACGAAACAAAAGAATTCAGACTCTCGCAGACCACGATATCCATTCCATATTGTTCGAATTGTTATCCCCCCACCACCACCCCCTGCCGGGGTTTCATATTTATTTTTCATTGCATTGATCGCGCTAAACCACGTTTCATCATTAGATTGATTCGCGACTGGTGAGGATGTGTCAAATTATTCAATCGACCAAGCGGATCCTTTTTTCGTGATAACATTTCGATTCGGTATCCATGGAATTGAATTGGAATTGAATCGGCGTGACGCCCTTATCGGGTGAATTTGCATCGCCGTCGATTTCCATGCGTCTCATGTCGAAATCCGAGACTCGTAGCGTTGAGACGTGTGACAGACGCTAAACGGCACTATCCTGTTCGAATATAGATTGACCACGGTCAGATCAATTATGATAGAAAAAGAGGTGACCGGTCGATCGGACGAACTCTAAATTATTTCGCTCTGCATTATCATTTCACGTGCAGGAAACAACGTCTGCAATGAAATTGAATAACTTAAAAGTGGGATCCGCCTATCGTAGCGCCGGCCCTGGACCTCTGAGCCATGGGAAGATGAAATGACTCATGCGAATCGATATTCCGAGACATTGTTACAGCTGGTGGTTGATTTTTATTCAAAATTCCCCTACGTACCAAGAGCGACCTCGCTGTAGGCGAATGAGCATATTGAATTACCACTAGACGCGCAATACACACTTCGAACAAGGAAGATGAAGCGTTTTCCATTTCACTCGAGGTTCTGCTCAGGTGTCTTTTTCCGCCCTGCGTTGTCACGCACACGTAGGTATGAAAGCATCGCTGCGTAACATTCCGACGCGAGCGTAAACATTTAAAAAATAAAGATGCGACACCGTGGGCGCGAAAAACTTGAAAAAGCGACTTGGCCGTTGTTCGAACGAAACAATACAGACTAACGAAGAATCTTAAGACCCAAGCTCGACGCCACCTTTGATCTTAACGGCGAAGGAGAAAAAACCGCGAAGAGTGTAGAGTAGCTTAGAAGAACCGCTCAAAGTTTCCAATTTCCAAGCTCCAATTTTTGCGAAGGAACGCAAGGTACGACGCGTTAGAGATACGTAATAGAGTGTGTTGCGTGAAACGATTGCATAATCACCGATCGTCCGCGAAACTATTTTATAGTATGGTTATCAAAAGTTGTTATAGGCGGCAAATCATCGCGTAAAATACTTCCGCTTTCGAAATGGATAAGAACTAGCATCTGCTACTAGAAAGTTTCCGCGAAAATACGCCTCGCGAATACAGTTCTGATCTATCCTCTAATTTCGAAAACCGAGTATTCTTTCGGGAAAAAAAAACAACCACACACACACACGCACGTAAAACGAAACAGTACATCGTTGATTCGATAGATTTTATTTTCCTCTGAGAACAATAATAACGTGCGAGAGTTTCAATGATTTATAACGCGTTTGAATACGGTGCGGATATCTTTGCATACGGGTAACCGAGATTGCCGGTGAGTCTGATAAAACTAGAAAATTACACGCTATATTCCACACAATTCTCTGCCCCCGCAACTTTTTGACCGAGAATTCCGCTCGCCGTTGATAAAAGGTGAAAGAGAGACGAAGAAAATTAAAACAAGCAGATGTGTTTTCTGAAAGTTTTTGGATCGACTTAAGCCTGACCTTAGAAACAATGATCCAACGAACACGGCATAAAATAAGAAGTTGAAAGGATAGAACGGACCGGGTACGATATCCGGTTTGTGGGCAGGTATACAAGGTCGAAGGCATTAGGTGGATTTTACACTTTTGACTGTACAATGTCATGTTAAAGTTTAGACGTCCGCCAAGAGGAGAGCAGTAGCACCGTCTCCGTTACCACCACCACCACGCCGTAACCATCCGCACGAGAATCGTGCGAAAGGAGCAAAGGACTTTATTTCTCTTCTCTGCCTCTGTTCGAAAACGTGTAATCGCACCTTGCCACATAAACGCAAACCACAGTGGTATAATTTCAGCGGAAAATATATTTCACGGACCGTTTCGAGTTAATTATTCCAAGGTAGATTGGAGTACAAACTCATTGTCAGGTAACTAGATCCAACATAATCGTACGACTTCGACACCCGCGACCGTGACTTCTCTCGAGACTCAAAACAACTCTTTTTTACGCAGCGTGATTTAGATTCATTTCTCCTGTACGAACGAAACTGCAATTATCGTACACGTGGTACATTGTATCTGATTTCTTCGTTAACGAATACGCGTACAGTCGGCATAATTTTCCTACAATAATAATGGCGATGACGAGTCAACAAAAATTATCAATAATTATGCACTATCCTCGCCGGTGTATGAAGGGACTTTAAATATAAACAATGAGGAAAACCGTGCTCCGTCGCGTGTGCGTTCATATCATGGCAGCTTTTCCTTCTCTACATGTGTAAGGTATGCACTTTCAGCGTTGAAAAGAATCGACTTTGTAAACATCTCTAGCAAGCTGAAGCAGCAGCACCAGTAGAAACAGCAGCAAAAGATAGGTTACATGTACAATTCTTTACATTAAAACGTAAACTCATCTGCACCGACACATAGCTAACCAACTACTCGGTTACATTATCGCTGTTACGCTGTCATTACACTCGTTGCATCGTCTGTTTTATTCAATTCTTTTTTATTTCAATTTTATTTTTATAATTTATTTAATTTCGTTCGTCCCTCGGTTCGTCCGAGAAGACGGCGATGCAAAGACTTGGAGACACGTGCTCGGAATGATTACAACTCCGCATTGTTACGGTTGTATGGTGTTCGATGTTCCGTGTCAGCGAATGGGCGATCTCTCACACCGATAAAATCAATGGCATGAAGAAAAAAAAAAAAAAAAAACAAAACGCCAATCAGATCGCAGTACGACCGAAGGGTGTATATCGAAAAATATCCTTCTCTATTCTCCGTTACATCGATATTCCGTAGACGATTAATAATCAAGAGTACGGAACTACCTCCAGAATATATATTTTATACGCGCGCACACAAACATCGATCCATTTCTAGAACATCGACTGGGTACGTAGACGTTAATTTTAACTCACTACCGCCTCCACTTCCCCTCAAATCGAATTAATGAATATTCAATCGTCGAAATTCTTTGGATAAAGACTCGCTCCAGTAAAAAAAAGAACAAGTTGAAGCCTTATCGCGATTATCTAATGCTCGTCCGAAAAGTGGAGGCAGAGAAAAAAGATTTTTGAATAAAGAAATAAAATAAAAAATGAAGATTGAGATTCGGCTTGTCACTTTTGCAATTCCAGATGCATGAGATGAAACTACGAGATTTAATCAATTTTGTTCACTTAAATCGCGTGTGTGAAATTTGAGTGATAAACTCGAATGCGATTTTTGTCGTTCTTCCCTATTGTTTTCTGTTTTTGTCTCGTTTTTCCTTCTCTCTATAATATAAAATAGGTTTCATCGATCGCACGGAGAGATACACGCAATCACGCAACAACGGCACCAAGGAGAAAAAATAACAATGAAAAAGTACGAGGTGAAACGACAGATGAATTTACAATGAATAATAGAAACTGATTCGTCTGATTCGACGGTTGATGATTTTCATGTATATGTGTTCTTTTTTGAATAAATTTTTTGTACCATATCAGCGCCCAGGTCTTTCATGTCGCAGTAAAGAAATAGGTCCCCCGGTGGCTTCATCCAGTCGCCTGTGTTCGCGCCCTGGCCGTATCCAACACCGAAACTCTCCACCGTTTTGAGGGTTATTTAACTGCACGTTATATTATTTTTACCAAGTATTGGTATTTTATTATGTAAACCACTAAAACCGGTGTAAATTCGTGTTGAATCGCACGTTCGAAACTTGATCTCAGTGACACGAGGCGGTTGCGTCAACTCGATCACACGAACGGACGGCGTTGAGCCGTCAGTGTATTTTTTTTTCTCTCCGTCTCTCTCTGCTTATACCCAACGAGACGACTCGCTCGCTTGCGTCTGTCAAACCCCGAGACTAGACGCTTCGAATTCAAACACTTACAACACTGATCGCTTGATATTTACACACTTATTGAGGGGTTGTTCACTTTTTAAATTCGTTTAAACATCGCGACGGCACCTCGCGCTAATATTTAGCGTCGAAATCGTCGAATTTACAAGCCGGCCTGCTGGGTACTGCTCAGCGAAACAAAGAACGACGCTAGAACTGAGCGACGCCAGGCGGCGCTTCGATCAACTAGAAATCCAATTCGCCACATTCACGTTGATGTTTTGTGTTTGACACCGCAACTTCGACTATGCTTTTTCCCCCCTTTTTTCTACATATTCCTAATTTTCATTCAGTTTTTCTTCTCTGCTCAATAACATCTCTGATCGTCGGCGTGGCTTGGGATTCCTTTCGTCATTGACAACCGATTCTTTTATTACCTTTGTTTCATCTCCCTTGGATTTTTTAAACATCCATTATAGGTTACGAACGATACATAAACAACGCGCGCTTTCGTTTCTGTTGCCATTTCGTATTCTACCTAATGACAATGCGAATTCAAACAATTTATTCATGTGCCAGACGTTGATTGTACGTAAGTCAGCACTTGAACAACTCGATCACCCTCTGAAATCTTTCTGCAAAAATTCATCCCTTTCTTTCCCTTTCTTCTCGCGAATATAATTCGAAACGAAATGCCTAGTTTCATGTTCAACTACACGGACAGCACTTATTTGCAAGTGACGGCAGTATTGCCGTTCGCTTTTTCGGTTATCCGAGCGATTTAATTGCTATAGAAATAAATTTGACAGAATACATTCAATTCTACTCGTGACTCCTTCGACTTGACGGAATTTTTTTGAATTGTTTTTCAATCAGGCTTGAGGTGTGTAATCGTGGAAGCACGAATATTTTCCACGATAAAATTCGTTATACTAAATAGATTCGTCGCTGGGACACGTGGGAGTGCGTGAAAATATAAGTAAAACAATTTTCGCATTGCCGTAGTGAAGGTCACTGTCTCGCGGTAAGTTTTGGCTTGCCAAATGGGCATATTATGGCCCTGACATCAATTCGCAAAGACCCCCAAGTTACGCAGCCTCGGACGTGATTTATCATGGCTAAAGCTATACCAAAAATCCAGCCCTAAGGTCGCGAGCGATTCTCGACCGATCTTACGCGCATTGACTGATAATGAAACGAGAGTACGTTGATACAAGAATTACGAAATACAAATCCATATGACCGTTTAGATACGGAAATAAGTTTAAAAATAACAGGGCTGAGGTGTGCTGTTTTACCCTAAATATTTCAAATGGAGATCAATAAGTGCAATCAAAATTAACTGGATTCGCAATAAATTTGTTCTTTTACTGATCATATTATAGTCTTTGGAATTGAATATTCAATATTATAAATTACGAAGCTATAAACAAACAGAAGCTTTGGAGAAACACAAAGGTATCCACGTAAGATTATACTTTCAGTATGAGAAATATAATATTAGTTTACCATAGATAAAGAGTACTTCGAATAAACTTCAAGTGGCAACTTGATCCTTTTCTCCATTAATCAGAAAAAAGAAATCGATTCTGAATTCTGCATTACTCTTATAGATTTGTAAGTGAAACTAATTGAAATGTTTCAATACCGATTTGTCATTTAAGAACATTATTCTGACATATGGAAAAAAAAATATTTATCATACTTGGATACACGTGTAATGGATCATGGAAGCGGAAGCACTAACTTAAACTTGTACTCATTCCGGTTTCTCAGTTGAATTGCAAACGGTTAGTGCAAGAGTGTGACGTTATGTTTTTACACAACATAATACACCATGGACTGTTGCAGTAAAAACAGATTTTCGTGGGCGGTTTGAAACGTGGGTTAAAACGCGTGGGAATATGTCAGTTACATACGAGTATAATCCTACTGTCGATCCTCACTTTGGTCAAACTCTGTATTTTGGCCTCGTTCATAGAAATTCAATCAATTCATCAATCGATCGTACAGAGCATCAGATTTCTCAATGCTCAACTAACAATTATAACATGCAACAGAGTTGAAACATGATACAATTTTCACTCATATTGTTTTCCTGCTTATGTAAATCTCTGGACAGTTACAACTGTCTGGGAACTAGAAGTTTCGGCAAGGTTTGCATCGAGTAATCGCAAGGGATTGCATCACGGTGATAAGAATTCGAAAATTTCATGTCCAAAGGTTACGAAAGGAAAAATAATTACAGAGAATTTAATGCTGCGACTTACCTGCCCATTTCTATACTGCTGCTGCTGCTGCTGTTGCTGCTGTTGCTGCTGTTGCTGGTGATGAAACAAAGCAACTTGATGCTGAGGCGTCATTTGATTGTTGAGGTAAACTAGATGCTCTGCTCCTGGACCTCCGCTCTATAAAACAAATATCAAAAGCATTTTAAAAATTTAGTCTATGGAAAATTCTAACTAGAATAAGTTCAAGTCGTTCTTAATTACCATCTTGTAAGAAACTTGTAAAATACAATAAAATGTAGCGGAAAAGTATTTATTTCAAAGTGAATCACGTGATCATTTTCACATATCCTGGCTCTCTTTCTCTCTCAAAAAAAAAAAAAAAAAAAGAATTGATATCCTTCCAAGCTAATTTGAATACATGAGTGAGGAAAAATGTATGGAAGAGGTAACAATGAAGCAAAATATTTCACAGAGGTTGCGATGTATACCTTATTGTTAGAAGGGGTACATGATGTAAGTCTGGGCAACTGCTATTATAATCTTATTGCTCATCAAGATTCTATTATCCGGATATTCATTTTTAAACGATTATCTCTACTTTGATGTAATTCGATTTGATGAAGATGGAATAAAAACAGGTCTACTCGACTATAGGATTTTCATGGAAATTCTGCTAATAATTTGACTCACTGAATAATGGCCCTTTGTGCTCTGATTTGAGTGAAAACTGTGGAACGTGTAAACTAATTCATAATAAATTGCAGAACAGATAGAAGAATAATTTTACTAATGAAATAGATGTCGCATTTAAACAGCTACGAAATAAACATCTATCAAAACTATTATACTTTGAGGCTGGACGTCACATTTCGAGAGCAGTTATCAAATGAACATTAACAAAGAATTGACATTCGTTGAAGTGAATAAAAGAGACTACATAGAAATCTATGAATCCTAATCTAGCACAAACTGAGAGTGAAAATATGTATAAGTTCTATTGACCTTTAATTGCATCGGATGTAATTCATAGGGCAGATGAACGTTGTTCATTGCTTGCAAACCAAGTTGCTGGGGTTGGCTTTGTTGTGGCACACCAAGCTTGGTCATTGGATATTTCCACTTGTCATGGTTCTGAAATAAAAATTGAATACAAAACTTAGACTTTTGTGAAATCGTACCGTGATGCATAAACGAATGTATCTTGCAAATTTGTATGATAGGTCACAGATTTTATTGTATCCGGGCACAATTCTGGAAAGTGCTATTGAATTAAAAATTTGGGTATATAAGATTATCGATACGCAGCTACTTGTTATGCATGTTTCCAGCATAAATTTGTTATAATTACCTTTGATAGAAAGATTGTGTCCGACTTTTTGAATTGTACAATTAAACATTAGTATTCGATTGTCGAAAACTTTGATTGTTAGCATTTCGACAGAGTGAAATTATTATGCATTAAAAGTGGAAGCATCTGTGGATTCTTACATTATCGATGATGGCATCATCGGCAAGAGCCCAAGCTCTAGCTGGTTGTTTTGTTTGATAACTCGAAGTCTGAGCATTGTAGTCTGACTCCGTTGGTCTTTGAAGTACGTATCCGACCATAGCGTCATCCTGAGCTCTGCCAACCCCCATTTGGGGAGTCTGACCAGACTGTATGCGCACCCCGTCTCCACCTGCCATGATTTGCGCACATTGTTCTGCCTCCTGGCAACACAATATAATAAATGCATAATTAATATATAAAAAAAAATACATATCATGTCTTGAAACGTGTGGTACACAAGTGATGGTCTGAACAATGCAGGATTCATAAAAATGTTATGGATGCTCAAAATAAGTTTTTTTCTTTTTTTTATTGTTTCATTTTGTTGTCTTCAGGTTTTTGATATAACTTTGGTGATATTTTCAAACGTCGCCCACACGATAAAACATAAAATATTCATAACCAAAAGTATCCACATGCAGTAATTGAAATTTAATTAGGCTCATCAAAGGCAAAGAGAAGAGGATAGTTGAACGGATGCAGAGGGAAAAAGAGAAAGAGCAAGATACGGGAAAAGAGGAGGGGAAGCAGGTGAGAGATGAATTACGCATGGTATCGCATCGTAAAAAATTAATACAATTTCTGTATGTAATGAAAAATATACGAACGGTGGGTATGTGGCCATTGGCAGAGGGGTGGTGTAACTGTATGGGGGGTGCCGGTTCGCCCCCGCCTCCTGGTAGCCACTTCATAGCCTTGTCAAACACTTTGAACGTGATTTGTACACTATTTAAGATTGAAAAACCGTATAGACAACGTGCACGAGTATCTGTTAATTTAAAACCATTATTTTCGCGGCTAGCATGACATTTCCAACAGCGAAGGGGGTACAGCGGTAGCAGGCAACCAACCAGCAATGGCAGCCCCGACTAATTTTTGACAACACGAAAACACAAAGAGATTTTTGAGAGTTTAGATTTTCCGGTTGAATATTCACTTATTACCAAATGCCTCGATGGTTTGGGAGTGGAATAAACAGGGGCACGGGTTATTATCGGCGTATATTTAGCACGGTGTTAGATGAAACAGTTCCGGGATACGTTAGATAGACGCTATGCGGAAATCCGCAACTCACAGTACAGAATTTTACGCGGTTTTTTTCTATCGCTTAGCGGCACGTTGTCGTAAAACTAAAACTAAATACACTATTCACAAGTATTTACAATGACGCCGGAGGTTTCGGCACGCGTGATGCGGCATTCGCGTGCGAGGATGCACCGCGATTTTAGCCAGATCTTTGTCGGTCTTCTCGGCTAGAAACGGCGGCTGCCAACTGCCGACATTTTTCTTTCTTACTGTTGCGCACGCGCAAGCCAATCGCAGTGCATGTCGGAACCCAATCCAAATAGTGCGCGCGAATCATCGCGATTATTACCCCGCCAACCATTGATATTTGAATTTCTTTCAACGGCCGACGCCAGATAAAGGCAACTTCGCTTTCTTAGGCATCTCATTAACGTAGTAAACGAAGTATATTGTATCATTTTTCAAAAATGAATAACCGAATTCGTAATACATAGCAACTTTCTTACAAGGGTTTGTCATGGGAAAAGGTAATGTAAAAAGGAGATAATGACAGCCAAGTATTTTTGCATCACGTTACACAAGGGTATATTTCATAACATTCTGTTCTGGTGTTCAGCAAGGTATGGCCGGGAGATCCGACTTTCGGCACACTAGCCCGTTGGTACATTTTGGTGTATCAATTATTATGCTTATTTTTCAAACCGATTGTAAACTGCAGTCTGTTAAACGATTTAGCCAAATACCATTCACGTGAAGAAGAATTGTGGCGCCCTACAGCATTTCTCACTTCTTTTGGCCTCGCTGTCCAAACTGCAGTTTGACAAATATGATGTGAACAACACAAGACTGTAGGCCCCAGCGAAATCAAAAATTAAATTCCATGTTATATTTACTTTCGGATACATACTTATGGTTCCATTAGTCATGAACGAAATTCAAATCTCAGCTCAAGTTTCAACCTTTCGGATATTTAAAAAAAAATATGTAATCCATCCAAATGGTTCATGAGCAGCTAATGCCATCAACGATCAAAGTGAGCAACCCTCGTGGCAGTTTAGAATATACCAAGTTAATGTTTTAAACCAATCTGATGTCACGTGTTTCGTTTAACTGAAGCACTTTCTAAGACAAATATTTCAGAACAGCATAAATTTCAGTTAATAGATAATCTGCATCGCACGTTCATGAACCATAAAAGTCTTACGTATTATTAGGTTTCTGAACTAACTCTCAACTTCATTCCCGAAAAAAAAACAGAGGTAATATTGCAAATTAAGTACGTTGCATTGAATCTTCCGTGTCGTTAGAATGTTGGGAACAAGAGCTTCATATTTGAGAATCGCATTATTCGTCGGTCAGGTCTGACTAGACTTTTCCAAAACCATTGATGAAATTGTTTAACAGACTGCAGCACATAGTATAAATATAGCGTTAGAAAATATCTATTGAAAAAACCAAATCAACATTGAGAATCAATGACGACTCAAATGACTGGAGTAAGGTGACAGATTGCCATAAGAGTCACAGTATGTGCTAGATTTTAGTCGCTTCAGAATTCTCAATGGTAATTTTGTAGATAGAAAACATTTCCGGTCATTCACGGGAAAAACGGAGAATGCCTGTCGTATATAGTACTTATAAAAAAAGCGTGCTCATACTAAATATGGAAAAAACTTATCTAATTCTTTCCATCTCGTTGGAGGTACAGCAAATAGTAGTATAGTGTGATACTTGACACTTCCACGGATAGGGAGAGACATGACTATGGCTATTCGATGGCTTAGTATCATATGATATACTAAATAATTGTACTGAACCACCTCTGCCGTGTTCAGTGTTATAATTGAACGCCGAAGTTGTAAATCTAGTTTTGTCTCCTATCTTAATTAGCACCGGACTCCTCGAAAATGTCCTGTATTACCCTTCATAGCATTTGATTACAGTGCAATATAATAAGTAACCATATAAACTAACATTTTTTTTATTTCGATAATGATTGTAATAATTAAAAATAACTAATTAATATATATCCTATTATAACCATAATGAAGAGTCAGCTATGTTTGTCTGTCTGTCCTCTTGACGTCGCGATGTTGTTATATTATGTTAAGTATTTACATTCTGAGAAATGTGTGATAATTGTTGTGTAGGCACTATGGCTTTGGACGTACGCTAAGTTCTACGTTAGTGTACATCCGTAAGAGGCTTCTAAAGAAGATGTTTCTCTATGCACTTGGTAACACATACTTACGGGACTATAGAATAAATATTTTCCTGGATTTCCACAAACATGAGACCTGTTCATCTGCGAGTAAAAGACCCAATCAACTTTGTGGTTCAAGATTTCTATTCGCATTCCGAGTTACGCAGTAAAAATCTTTGTACAGTAGCTCACAAATGTAAGATTAACAGGTAACTCAGATTTGCCTCTCAATTCGGCAACTTAGGTAACGCAAACTTTATTGTGCTAACATTTCTAGTGATGTTGATGTTAATTCCAGGCTGATTCACAAATCAAGTGATCTGAATAATTAACTGATGCTGGTCATACTCTCTTTCATTTCCTGTTAATAAATGTGTACGCCAGTAAAATCTTCATTTTATCCCTCGTTATTTTTGGGTTGTTGATTAAATATCTTGACACAAATGTGCACCTTAATTTTTAACACACGTCGCCCATCACTTTACTATATTACACTCAACTTATCAGTACAGAAACATCTACTTTACAAGCTTCTTATTTGGTTCCAGAATAGTACATTATCCTGGTAATATCTAAGATGATATACTAGTAATAATAATAATAATAAAATAATAATGACAATATGTTTATAATAAAATAAAAATAATAATGATAATAATAATAATAATTATAATAATGGTAATAATAACAATATAAGTATTAAATATGCGTTTACATGTGAGAATAACCTACGGGATTTCTTGTACGATGCACGAGTCCGTCTCCATCCATTACAGATACCTAACAAGTAATAGGTCATCAGATAATAGTACATTTTCAGTAAGGATATCAAATCTTGTAATCAGTCGACATTGTTTTCCTTTCCTTGTTTCATGGATCTATATCATGTACATATATATCATGAGCTAACTTTCTTAATACAATTAATGAAAATCTGGAAGTAAATTAGATATTTGAATAGAATTTTTAATTTGTTTTCAGTAAACTTGAGTGGTTGCTCCAAGGCAAGCATGGATAACAGAGAAACTCCAACATCCAGTATATGAACTTATTATAACACAGATATACACACAATAAAAGTCTTGCAAAATAATACAATGAACATTTTCTTTTTCTGACAAGAAACCATTCAAAAAAAAAAAGTACGTTTGAAACAAATACAGACTTTTTACAACCGAGAATATAAACGAAAAAAAATTTCTAAAATTCAAAACAAGATAAAATATAAAAATGTAATATGAAATCATTTCTTAAATGGTACGTACATAATCAACGTCGAATTGGACGCTGATTAATTCTAAACGTAATAAACAAGCTTCAAAGATTGCGGATGGTTGTTTTTTTTTTCTTCTGCTTATGAAACTTTAATTTCGTTTCGCCATGCATATATTCTGAACTTATCATGCACATGTAATGGGCACATACCCTCCTTCCATTTATCCTACTGCACTTTCTGTAACGGAGAGCCACAGAGGTCCAATTCCACTCTTTAAGATGAACTAATTCACTGATGATGAAGCCAATACAAAAATCAACGACCCCATTAGAATTTTTGTATTTATATTACCGTTAATTACACTTTGATTCTTGAATTCTGAGCTCTGCATTCAGCGATACTAAGAATGTTAATGTTTCTAATACAAATGGGATCAATCTATAAATTGCATCTACCACGTTTCCTACTCATTTTGTGATCTATGATTTGTATAAAACCTGAGATGGTAGTTTTTATTCCTAACAATTAGTATTCAGTTTTGATGTTCATTTTTGAGGTAGGGATAACTCATGATTGGCCTAAAGTGGAGTTAGAACTCCATGGTTTTCAGGTACAGAGTTATATTTATAAATCCTAAGTTTGACTCGGAGACGAACCCAGAATAAAAAACTGTAATAATAACGGCGTTCCTAGAACTTGAAATCGTAGAGATCTGACAAGCCCTCTCCTACGTCTAACGAGAACGAATAGTCATTCTCTGAAAGAGGTGGTTCCAACGAGAGTAGCGGTTCATTAAAATCGAGCATGCTCACATCTGAAACAAATAATCGATAAAATTTTAATATTACACGCTAGATCGACAATTGCGCATTGAATGTTCCATACGATGAAATCTATCAGTATGATCACTTTTTACTCTCAATCTGTGGAGTATTGTTAATGGCCTCATATACTCATCATACAGAGAACTTTGTCATGCTATTACTGAAGTCATGTTCAGATCTCTAAATATCATGCAAGCACACAGATTGTATTATCATACTTGCTAAAATTATGCGCATGCGTTAAATATAAGTATGGGTTAAAAAGAATAAAGAATCTCACAAATTGAGATCAGTTTTGTAGCAGTTCGATGTCGGTAAAAGCAAAGGTTAGCATGCACAAAGATTGTTCAGATGAAAATGAGATTCAATTTGGTTGGCGATAATCCATTTTTCCTTGTAATTATCAAGGGATCGTGTACTACAGTTGATGAACATTTATGAACCCTTTGCTTTGCCAGTAGATATTCAAAAATAGTATGAACACCAAATCTTCGGATTGCTCAAGGAGCTATACAGATCTAAAATATGATGGATTGCCCATTGGAGAATCATATAACAAAACGCCAGGTGAAGTGCCTCAGAATATTTTCTAGAATGCAAGAATATTTTTAAAACGTACCTTTGTATGACATAATTTGCTGCACAAGACCGTTACCTAACTAGAACTCAGCCTGTGATGTGACTTATTTAGATTACACACAAGTCACAGCCAGAGCTCCAACAGGGAGCGGCTACCATTAGCCGCCAGATCAACATGTGTATCCAAGTAAAAATGTAACCATAATATTTCTTTACATGAATCAGGAGTCTGTTTGCAGCATTTAATCTGATTTTGTATGTTATTTCCAGATGGTCATTATGGTTACTATCTTTCTGGATTTTTCAATTCTGCATTCTAAATCATCCAAGTATTGCGTTATCTTACTTTCATGAAGAGGAACTGACAGAAACAGGCGATGATATTGCTAGACTTCATCTCAAATAATACAAAGACATGCAACTAATGTTTAACAATGGAATTTATTAAAGAATAAAGAAAAAATGTTAAATCATACAATAGAGGTTGGGTTAGCATAAAAAAAACAATTTTTGCATAAAATTCCATACTAAAGAAAAATAGAAAAAAATGAAACAATAACAAATTATCTGGCAAAAGTATACGCTTACAAAATTATAACACCAGAAGTTATTACTATACATATATGTATAATAAAAATCCCATTCAATTCCATTGCCTAGATAGAAGATGATCGTGTTCAAGTGAGCAGAATAGTGTAAGCAAATAGAACAGAATGCCATCAGAATGGCATAAAAGCAATGTCTTGAAATAATGCTGCGCAAAAATGAAGTTTCATGGCATCACGTTCCGGCTCTTTTTTCAATAAAAATGTATATTGAGCACGATATTGTTTGAAAAAAAATGTAGGTTTACAACGTCAGATTCGACGAGTATGAAAAAAGGATACAAGAGAAGAGCATACATATTTTGGTTTGCATAAAATTAGAGGGACTGAAAACAAAAAGCAAAAAAAAAAAAAAAAAAAAAACAATGCAACAAAAAGCATACATACTACCATAGTTATTGAGTTATAAGATTACTGGATTGCCAATAAAGTTGTAAATACCTGAAAATCTATATCAATAAATAGACTACCCAGCTACAAGCTCATTGCTCAATAATGCACATTTACTTAATTACAGATTTTTTTTGTTGAAAGAGTGCCTGGTGAACTCTAATCCGTAAAGAAGAGGCTGGAGAGAGGATAAAAGCAGGAAGCTGTAAATATGGTGTATTGTACCTGGTGCAGCATTCTGATCCTCTGTCTGGAGTTGGAATCTGCCACCTCCCATTGGCCCAAAATCGTCAGACTCGCACAGAAGCGCATCTCTGAAGCCTGTGGAAGTGATAGGGATAGGGGAGGGAGGGTTGTTTGAGGTTGTGGTGTTTCTGCTAGTAGTGGAGGATATAGAGTCAACCTGTTCTTCACCCCCACTGACCAGCAGTTCAGGAGGTAGAGAGGGCAGTTCAGAAATTTTTGGTCGAGGATTCGTCGTCGAACGACTAGGGCTATTCAGAACCTTGGATCCCGGATCATCCGGACATAAGAACACTTCGATTTCACCGTGCGAAGACCTCATATATATTTGTAGCTGAAACACAGAAATAAATACATTCTGACATATAGAATGAATTCGAGCACTCTGTAGGATTATGAAAACAACATCAAGTCAGTGATTGTTGCAAGGAAAGAAATGAATATCAATACAAACAATGAATTACCCTTGGTTCTCCGAACGTACTCAATGGCTCAGGCACGTTCAGAGTAGCTTCAGGCGGAGCCTTAACTGCCATTATAGCTTGCTCTCGATAAGCACTGACAGAACGCAAATCGTGGTAAGTTACATAAGCGTATTCTCTATCAGCGCATAATTCACGCAGATTTTTTTCAGCCCCATGAATCAGACGATCTAATGTGTTTTCTTTAGCTTCTAAATAAGCTACTTCTCTTCTGAGATCAACTACGTCCTTCTGCTCACCTGGTAATTGACCACCCCTGAAAATTTATAACAAATATGATGCATATTTTTGTAAAAAAGTGAACGTGGGAGATATTGTCGATTAATCCTATGGAAATGGGGCTAGAGTTTATCGTGAATAGCATGTGAATAAGTGTCCAACACTCACTTCCATTGAATATTGTTTTTGCTTTTTTTTTCGAGTATACCAATTCCTTCCAGTACATTCGTGATGTCATATATACGTCTTTTTTGGACCTCCAATTTTTCAGAAGCTACGTTCAAGTCCACCACACCATCACGACTGTTTTCAACCAGATTTATAAATTTTTTGGTCAGCAAACTCAAAGACGTATCGTATCTAGTTCTCTCAACAGTCTTATCTGCAATGTGAAAAATAAAAAAATTAACATTCTCTGAAAAGTAATCATTTCAATTTCACAGGAAATCAAGTTGGTATAGATAATAAAAAAAACCAAACAGGATCACCTGACACTATTGCCCTTAATGTCTTGCAAATTATTTATGTCCTGCAATTCAACGAATAAGAGATAAACAGTCTCATAGTTGATTATTTAAGAAATTAAGTCACTTGCTTTTAGTCGGCGTGTGTCCAGTTAAAGAATTTGATGCAGATCGTCTGCGTTTTCCACGTGGAGCTTTAAATGCAGACTGACTAGTCCCTGTAGATCCCACCTCCAAATTCAGTCTTCTTTTAACTGCCTGAACTGAAATCTGTGAGAAGAATGAACCGATCATTTATGAGTATAATTCACAAGATCAGAGTTCTAATGAGCCTTATTAAAAACTAAACGCTCAGTTTATTCCATCCGTAATAATCGCATGCCAACTGTAAATATTCGGCTTGCTCAACTAGTCATATGATACTCCCACAGTTTGTACGGAAACATTTTGATCAGGGTTACTGAAAAAAATTTCTTATAAGATTTCCAAATTCATTGCTGGAGTAACATAAAGTTAGCTAGATTTAACAATCTAAGATGACACAGATTTAGTTGCTTAATGAGTCAGTATTATTAAAAATCAACAGGCTAGTAGAAACAGCCTTTTAATGAGTACTATTTGTAACATGCTTTTTACAGATCTGAAAGTGATTGATTTTTGTAAGTCAAAAACTGCCTGTACGTGCTAATTATTATTCAATTCAAAACATCGAGAAGAATTTTCAAACTGGATTAGAGGGTGACCATGTACAGAAGAAAGTAAACTGAATTATTGAGTTGGTTTAATAAGATTGAATAATGAATATTTTTCCATGAGTTTTTGATTATCAATTGTTAGCCAGATAGATGTGACATAAGTGAACAAGTGAAGCAATCTCATGCAGCTGTGAAGGCAGACTGGTCGAAATGATAAAATGGCAGACATGTTTCCAATGTTGTAAGTGAGAAGGACATGATAAAGAGGTCATAAGCATTAAACTTTTAAAAAATGTAGATGTTTACTGAATACCAGATCGCAATGATATGAACTTTCGATAAAAACTTTGACTTTCCAAAATTCTCCAGAGCTATTTTGTTTTCACTCAAAAAAAGACATCTGAACATGTAAAAACAAAACAAAATTCTAGGTCATTGCACAGAATATGCTTTATTTACTAATAAGCATGGAATTATGTAGAGAAGAAACATGTTGAGATCACATCAAGGTAGTAACATCTAATGAAAGCTCGGTTTTAAGTTCTAATGAGAACAAAACTGGGTGATTGCCAAATCGTATGGAATTTTTAGTTTGGAGTGAAAGATGTCAGATTAATAGTAGGTTTTCCTGCACACAGGTCAATCTGTAGTATTGAAGATGTTGATGCATAAATTAAGTGGTACAGAAATTAACTACAAGGTGCTCAAAATTAAATGAAAGAAGTATGACTTGATCACAACGTTACCTCTGCACGTGGGGGTGGTTGTGGGGGTCTTCTTGATATTTGATAACTAGGTGTTTGACCATACTGATGGTCCTGCAGATGAGGACTCGGTGTTTCCTCAGATATCCTTTCCGTTTGAACTTCGTCCATGGACCCTTCGTCGATAAACAATGACTTTGATTTAACTGTGAGCATTATAAATGGCATTGAATTTCCACTGAACACCCCCGATTCAGTTTTAAACATGATTCCTCCAATCAAAAACAAAACTCTCACCGATAAAAAACCAACAAATTTCTATTGAGGACAAAATAACACGCCAACATTTCACATAACCAACTCAAATGTTATGAGCTTGTTTGAAACAAATAAAAAAATTCATAAATATTAATAACGTCTGAATTTGGGGGAACTCTCAATAAGGGCCCAGTAAACAAAAAAATAAACGTTATATACAACTAAATGTTGGCATAATGCTCATTGCAGCTGTTGTAAAAGCTCGTAAGAAGATAGTCTGGAATGAAATTTGGGTCGATGTGAAGTTATTAGAAGTACAAAGTGTAAGCGTGTCCTATTTATCAGAATCGTCAAAAGAACAAGGACTGTAAGGGTGGAGTTATGCAAATCAACGTTGAACTGCTTACCTAATTTGGCGTGAGCCATATCGGGAGTAACAGACCCAGCTGGGTCTTCGAGGACCACTTGTCTCCTAACACGAGACATTGTGACAGTTCTGCCGCTGTGTAATGAAAGGGTAGTCATTTTTAGGCACCCTTATGCACGAGGAGAAGAGTTTGCAGTACATTAGAATTATGACAAGAATAAAGAATGAATTGAGCTAGTCAATTGTTTTCCAAAATAAATAAATGTGCGTGGGGGTTCTTTCTCCCTATTTTCGAATCATAAAAACCTAATAATTTTAATAATAATGGAATTTTGAAGAGTGATAATAATGATAATAGCGACACATTGCAACAAATTACATCCTAATCCATGACCAAGCCTGATATGACTATTGGGTGTTACCCTTGTGAAATAATTTTATTTTCGAAAGTAGATTGAACGGTTGAAGCAAGACACTTAAAAGCCGGAGGTTTAAAGACCCTGTAAGATTGCCAGAATTCTTCAAATTCTGACCGTGATGCTCCCAGGGCATTTTCGGCGACACGTAGTAAAGGGCGGCTGCCCGTGTGATTTTTTCCAAACATATTTTCCACGGGTAAATGAAAAGTTTTATTATTAACTATATTTTTTCCAGTCACTCCGAGGTCTGATCTATTGTTTTAAGATGACTTAGGCAACTTCCGACAAATGTTAATTGAGTTGGAAAAGGGATTGTTCGCCGATCAGCAGTTCGGTGTTGTAAAATTTTTACTTACTTGGGTTCGGAGATGTGTGTATTTTGAGAATGTCTTCTTCCGGAGAGACACGTTACAATATTCAACGACTTTTTTTAATAGTCATATTAATACAACGTTGCGTTCGTCGCACGTTTTTTAAATGAAAATGGAAATAATAAGACGCTTTAATGCCTCAAAGGATGTATAAAATCTTACGGGCTCGCGGCCAGGCTCTGGCTCTAAAGCATTCGAGCGGTATCCATTTTCTACCGAGCACACGGCCCTACAATTTTCCCTGTAACTTTTGAACACGTTGGTAGATCTAGGCTAAAAAAATATCAGGGTCCGCGGGATACAATGAGGCTTAATACGAGCCTACTTTGATCATATTTACTCTACCAAATGGCAAGAAAATAATTACTATTCAAGTTCGCACACGAGGCCGGCTCGTGAGCTGGGTCGCGCTGGCAACTGGCTAAGCTAGGAGACTGAACGGGACGCGTGTGTGTGTGTCGGCAAGGGCCATCTGCTGGCTGCTGGCTGAGGAGAAAGCGAATGCGCGCCAAAACAGCAACTCGTATTTCCCGCAATCTTTGTTGCCAACAGCCCTTGACGATTTCCCTTTGTAACTTGGATAAAATGTTTATCAAACGATACGTTAACACCCGTATCTTCTATCACGAAGAACTTCACTGTGCAACGCGTTCCCATTTCCCGAGGTCACCCCTCTTTAAGGGTTAACCGGTACGGCGGTTCGTACGTTTTAACGTTAGGTTGGCACCTGATTCCCCCCCATAGAGAGATATACGCGCAACGGACGTAAAAAAGATGAGAGAACGAAGTAACGATACGTAACAACAACAAAAGTTAATTAATAAATAAACATCCAATCTAACAAAAATATCGTCTAAGCAAACACCGGGACTGAGTTCTACGCTTTCGATATTATCTAATTTTACGTCACTGATATAACGCAACCGATTATTATACGTATTGCTTTCGAAGGGCTCTCGACGCACAGAGGGCCGAATGCATTCGGCATCAGTCCCTTTGCCCAACTACCAAGCAGCTACTGCTTCTTACGAGGGTAGGGATGGTATAACGTCAGGACCGTCTGCTATCATGCTATTTTTAAGTGTCTTCATGGGGCTCCGAAGAAAATTAACTAGCTATATGAACGACCTAGTTGTAGCGCTCTTTGCAGCTATACTGCAAAGATTATCAGTATCCGCATATTCCTCTAATTCTACCGCTCGCTACTGTGAATGAATTTCGATAACACTATAGAGGCGATAAATTACATATACCAGTACATTGTAATCTGCGACCTCTTGAAAAACTCCCTAATTATTACGAGCTACGCTACAATGTATTCCAAACGAATTAAAATTTGAAACAAACACCAAACATTTATTTAATCGTCTCGAGAACTAACAACCGGCGTTGTTACCGTCAACGAATACCGTTCAAAAATAACGTATGAAACCACAATCAGGTTGCTACTTTGTATATACTGTAAAACTACATTGTTTCATTTTAAAATGCTCGAAAGGTCGTTGTATGCGATAAATTGCAACAATGAAGAAATCGTATCTTTCGTACGACCTTTTTCATATGGCGCCGCATAGTTACAATTACATATCAGAGATTACATCACTCCCCACTACGGAGACAAGGAAATTAATCGTTGGAATTTCGTTACTCCTTGAAAAATTTACTTCTCCTGGACAACGTCGTTTCCGTTCAGATAAACTAGACTCACCGATAATATTGCAGCTCACAATTAACCACGATTTACATAGAAAGTATAATTATCATCATATTCCTTGTTCAGTCAACAATATGAATAAAGTAAGATTTCACAGCAAGAATAAAAAAATGCTAAATATAATATGTACAATACAAAATTTTTCAATAAACAATATTTTCGTTCGTACAATAATTCTTCCCAACTAATTTGATGCGTAGATGCTACAATGTCAGTGAATACATGTTAATGCGATGGTGACGTTTGATTCTTTTGAATTGGGGTAAAGAGGTATGGACACAAAAATCTATGAATTAAAAATCGCATGATTAAACCCCAAGGAATACGGATTCCAGGAAACGGGTTCGGGAAGAGAACGCAAAAGGGGGAGGGGGAGGTCCGAGGTAATGTTGAGCCAGCCCTGCGCGTGAGGCTAAGAAGGGGGCCCGGTGTTTCTTTCGTAACGTATTTATTCGAACCCCACGTTCTACAAAAGGCCTGAGGAGGAGAGGTAATTCTCCCTCTCTTGAAATTAAAGTATTTCCCAAGGCAAGGGTCCAAATGCCTTAACGATGGAAAGGCCACGGAAATAAGGCGATAGGAAAATTATTCGGGTTATGGGGATTAAATATCGATGATTACAAACACTTCCGGTCTCTCGTTAACAGGGCGATCGTAAATTTGCATTGCTGAATAAGTGATAGCCTTAACTTCTGTTCCTTGAGGATGTTTTCCAAGCGTGAATTCCTCTCCTAACGCCATTGCTTTTATCTTGAAGTTTTCGACGTCGAATTCCGTGATCTTCACTTTCTATGGTGGACGAAAAATATCAGTTTTTCTCGAATGCTTGAATGGAAAAATTGAAAACTACACCCTCGTTCTATTTTAAACATTTCATTCCATTCACCAAGGGGTTGGAAAATTCGGAGACTTGTACACAAAGAAAATTGGGACCTCAGAAAGGGAAAAAGGACAGATGCAACTGGATATGTTTATACTTAAGATTCTAGGCTTGATAATCGTAGTCGTGAATTTGAACTGCCAGCTGAGTGCCACACATACGTGCAAGGTACCCGGGCGTCATGTGCAACGTAAAGTGGAGACACATGTTGTACAATTTCGTGTACATTCAAATAACGGCCAGAATCAACGGCATACAGGGTGTATTATTGTTTCCCTCAGTTGACAAACACTTAGATATTTGAGTCTATTTGAATGTCATGAAAATAGCAGCCGCAAATCAACCAGAAATGACAGATTGACAACGATACGTATTAAAACGGCGGCGATATTGTTACAGAGATGGGTTTGAAAATAAAAAAGATAAGCAAGCGAGAGATATTCGTGCGTTTCTTTCCGTATTTCGGCGACCGCATTTTTTGTCGAAATTCAATTATTGCATTGCGGCTGAGGGGGTTGGGCGATCGTTAGTTCGAGAGGCGTGCAATTTGCCGCGAAATTTTAGGTATAAGCTAAAATTGACGTACCCTGGCTACGAGAAAATGCTCTGCGCTGAACATAAAAAGCAGTTCGTCCAAGAAATGAAACAGCAAACTCTGGAGGTCGTGTCCCTCGGCTTCCAAGTGGTGAATCTCCTTCATTTCCACTTTATCCAAGTCCGTCATGTACCCGAACATGGCCATTGCGCATTGCTCGAAAGCCTCTTCTAAGGTTTCGCCCCACGCGTGCAATCTATAAAATAAGATCAAGTTCATTACCTATTCTTTATATCGATACGCCGTACTTTTCATTGGCTTGTGAAAATTTGAAAAATTCCCTCGACGATGCATCACTTCTTACGAAATTTTATCGTGAGAGAAGTTTTTTTTCAACAATTTTTTGAAGACGAAACAAGAGATGGATTAAAAATCACACCGATATTTTTCAGTGGATAACTTATCACAAAAAAACTTCACAAATAAATATAAATTAAAAACAACTGATTTACAAATCATTTAAAAATCTTAGGCCCTGAAGTATTTTTGTATAAAATAATGTACTTACTGAACATCGGCTGTGTGATCCAAATCTGAAACAACAAAATATTGATGTACGATTATTTTTGTGACCATTGTTTTTAACAATATAATTTTTCTGCACATATTTTTCGAGAAACAATCTATTTTTAATGAATTGGAAAAATACAAATTCAACTGGATTGCACGTGAAAAAAGATGATGAAAAATTCGTTTTTTATTAATAACAAATGAAAGTATTGTTCGTGACAGGACTTTCACACTCAATTTTGAACATATTTCGAGTGGTAAGAACTTCATAAACGAAAAGCAAGCGTTCAATTCAATATTTGTATAGTTGATTGTTTTCCCGCCAAATCTTATCCGTATGCATATATGAGCTCACACTTGCCGGGAGTGTTGAAATAATAGAAATGAGGATTAGCAAGGATATTTAGTCAGTGAGATGGTCAAATTTTTCGATAAACATTCGTAACATTTCTTACATTCGTACTTAATTGGCGGAATCGCCAAGTCTTCTGCTGATAAATCTTCCATCGTGGTAGCTCACAGCTGATTGCCCACGTGAAAACGATAATCAGCTGTTCCTCCGTCGCTCACTGACAGACCAGAGTGGACCGAGTCATCAATGGTTCGTTAGTTCAGAAAGATTCGATGCAACGCTCAGAGGACGCTACCGTGCAGCCATCCCCAGCCTCCCTTAGTTTCCTGACGATTCAAATCCTTGCGCATGGCAGCACCGAACGGACGCCGCGACTTATCGACATCTTAGATCTTCGCTCGCGGTTCTGAATTCAGCCGCCGCAGCCTCGTCATAGATCGTTGAACGGTGGTTTTCTCTAATTCGAATAAAAAAGCCGACACGTGCAAAATTTAATCTACTCAAGTGGTACTCTGGGTTACAATGAACTTAACTCAAGGTCGAGTTGATTATTCCAGTCTACTATTCATTTCGGAATCCGGCTACTTTTCCCGATGGATTTTTCTTTGCATCGTTGGTTCTCATTTTGGTCCTCGGATGTTGAGAAAGTTCAATTTTTCAAATAGATCGGATTCGGAGCATCGTATGAAAATTTTCAGCTTTCTTCGGATGCAAAATTTTTTATTGCGTATATGTGATAAACCAGGATGTTCAATTTTTCATCCGATCGAATCGTATCGTTTGGTTGAATTTCATTGAAGTAAAAAAAAATTTTTAGGTATCCGAATGTCGGATGTTATCGTTCGCCTGAGGCAAACTCCTTTGAATTCACTGTAGATACTATTGAGAGATTACAAACTTTCCAATACACGTACTATACCGACAATTATTTTTGTGCCACATAGTCTCAAAGGATGAAAATGACCAAACTGCGTGTATCCGTACAGTCTACGTTATAAGATTTAATAATCTGCGAGAGGGAATAAATAAATGGCGGCGGGTATAAACGTGCAGGGTAGATGAGTATAAATGGCCACAATATGTAATACTATTCTACGATCTTGATACATGACGGCGCACGTACTAAGGAGAAAATGAGCAGTATTTATCCTCTGAATCGACATAAAATCGTCTCTCGCAGCGTTCAATCGAAAGGCTAGATAATTAAAAAGTGAACCGACGGTTCTCGCGTCTCATGTATGCATATTTCCAAAGTCATGTTATTGTCAGTTGTTCATGCGAGCCCGAGGCAGTGACGTTGGTTGTAGACATACCTCGGAATCGCTCCAGCCTGCAAGCTTGAGAAGCTTGGAAAAAAAAAAAAAAAAAAATGGAAATCGTTAAGAAAAAACCAGATAAATGTCTACTTGTTTGTTGTCCGCGCTCATATGTGTATCATTCAATCGTCATGAAATAAATAGCAAAATTCATAATGCGTTCTATACACGCGAGAACCTTAAATCGAAAAAATGTTAATTGGTCACTGTTGTTGTAGCCAACTCCAGATCGGGCCGTGTAATTTTCGTACTACGAGAATTGCGGAGTGTTTTATTTAAATTATATCAAACTATATCTCGATAATTGGTCATCGTATATTATTTATTTTCATAAATTAGCGCTTATTTGATCAATTAATTTATCATAGTATATATCATTTCCAAGGTTATTCGCATAATTATACGTATCGTTTGCTACTCAACGCTGAATGGATGAATTTTTTAACTCAAAAACGTACACCTGAAGTCTATAGCTGGTCGGATTCTGAGACAACTTATACATGTACGCGGTGGTCCGTTATAGTTTTATGGCGTGGGATTTCAACTAATCGAGTCTATACTTCTACGCAATTATCTTATTTCAAGCCTATTATGACCCTTCTAAAAATCTTGAGTCTATAATTTTTGTGGACACATTTTACTGAAAACGCGTATAATCAACAGTACGAGAATAATGTTTGATGTTACGTTTCGTGATGATTCACAATGAAAAATAATGAAAAAAAAAAATGCAAATCGTAAATCGTCAGTGCAAGGCTGGCGTACGAGATCACGGATAACCACTATAATGTGATGGAAATATTTTTTACGGAATCTCAACTGTACATATATGTATAAGACTAGGCTTACAATGAGATACATGATCACGTAGGTATAATAACGTAATTTCTGAATATATGCAGAAAATTCAATTCTTCCAATGATGGAAGGTTGATATTTGAAATTTAAAATAATGAACACCTTACCCAGACAGATGCGGTATCGCAATGGAAAAGATGAAACGAGAGAATTGCGAAAAATAAGAATTTCAAAAAGATTTGCGCCGAGTACTGTATGCTGCATGCATGAATTGTAAATTTTCCGAAGGTTAAACAAACTGCAAAAACCAGTTTCGCATTTTTTTTTTGGGTTTTAACCAAAACGCAGTACCAGCAAAATTTGAAGAGCACGATAATTGTCGACTTGAATAAACAGAATATCATTTTTCACACCATCCCGCGACTCCCTCATACTTGAAGGAACAGAAAATCCCAGAGGTTTTCTAGACGACGAGTTTTTATGAGACGAAATAAATTGCTCGTATGTTTTTGTGTTACACACGTATGATTTACAGCGGAAGATTTACACGCCGGACTTACATTTACTGGCTAAGAATTCACAGAGTTCACATCTCTGTTTGTAGCATCTGCTACAAAACGCGCAATAAATTATTAAGAGTTAAAAAAAAGCGTATCTTTTTCAATTTGATTAGGTATTCGATTACAAGACACAGAGTTTCATTTGAAAAAATTATGAAGATCTAGGATCGAAGTCGAGTACAGTAGAACGCAATCAGCTGATTGTAATTGGCTCTCTGCAAAATTAGTGTCCATCAGTTGATGAAAAATTCGAATCAAGGACATCAAATTCTATTCGACGGTTGACCATGAATAATTATCTCAAGGTGTTTAGGTAAAACCAAGAATAACTTCTGAAGTAGTGATAGTATTTCGAATGTAGGTCTATGTTTCAAGAATAATGGTGCGATTATTGTTTCTTTAGAGTGACAATTCAGTTTGGATGATTTTTTCGGCATGCATGAATCGAAGTATGGCGTGTAGAGGAAAACATCTTCAGTATTTCATCGATCTATGAAATTCATCTTACCGTATCTCCTTGTATTTATTCGTTGTAATCAAAGTCTCATGTTACGGTATAATAAAAAAGCGCCAAACCAGTCCTAACAATATTCACATACTACCCAAGAGTACACCGTTGAAGACTATACGTAGATTATGTCTATGGTAGATTGTAAAAATCTTCTCTGAGTGTTAACCGTCTGAGTTTAAAAAATCACCGGAATATGTTGAGAAGGCAATTTGCTTTGTTCGTTTTTCGCCAGGGTTATTTTCTATTGGAGATTTTATAGTATTCTCATAATACTATAAAATACCGATCCCGAAGTAAAAGTTTAAATAAATCCAACGACCTATAACATCGCGACCTCGATAATACATCCTTGAACTTAGATTTACACATCGTTGATAAACTTTGAGAACAGATCTGATGAGATTCGGTTTAGATTTTCAAAATCGTGGCGAGGTCTTCGCTTTCGTTTTAATGTCATCTTTAAGATCATCGTAGAACTTGCGAATCTTCACGGTTAATCCTTAAAACGGAGAGCGTTGATCCCGTGTATTTCTCGGGAAACAATTTTGATGAAATAATTCGATCAACACCTGCACTGCATCGGTCCTTCTGATTTCCGCAATTTGCTTCCAACCCCTGCACTCGAGGACACCATTGATCAGTGTGTCCATGTTGAATACTCACTATACTCTGTAAAATTCGTCATCCCACAATTGAGAACGTAAACGCCCATCCTGATCAAAACTGTTTTGATGAAAATCGCAAATTATTTAACAACGAAAAGTCAAACCTGACGGACAAGTCCTTGTAGATTTTCATGGTTTCCACGTTCGTCTGGGTATACCCATCAACTGCAGGCACTTTTTTCTCTTGTCGCTGTAACGCGTGATGTAAGGCAATTTCAAAATATCTGTGTTGTTGGTATCCGTGGTCACGGAATAACAACATTATCCCTTTATATATATATATAAAAGAGAAAAAAAAAAATCCTGTCTACATTATTGAGAAGGCTCGGTCTGAATTGCCATATAGTGCAGGTACTTTTCGTCGAAAGATTCCACCGTGGTACCCGTAACGGTATCGGTGATAAAAAGTGGGAATGATTTCACTGATTTTTGCTTTCAATTTTTCTTGCATTATCTGTTCGGATCTTTTTATTTTTACAGCGGATCGGGTTACCAACACTAGAAAATGTGGGCGATGGGCACGTTATAGGTGCACGAAACTGTTTCAGACAAATTCGACGATCCCCGAACGTTTGTAAGATCGGTGAAACAAGTTGGCTATGAACAAATAATCTTGCCACTCCGGTTTTACAAAGTCCTTGGCACGATAGTATATAAAGAGAATGTTGAAATGCTCCTGAGCAGTGATTTTCAAACATAGCAATGAAGAGAGTAGCAGTTACTTTATGCGCGGTTTTATCCGTTGCACTAGCGGCTCAAGAAGTTGAAATACGTACGGTTCAAGTTATTTTGTTTCACTACATTTAAACAGTACGTTTAGTTGTGACAGTGATCGTCATGTTACCCGTAATCATTGTAATCGACATCATTTGCAGACGTTGTCAGCCATTTTGGAACGCGCTGCGTTAATCGTATACGCAGTATATTACAGCGTAATTTTCATCAATGAAAATTAACGACCTTTATTTCCGACACCGGCGATTCGTGATCACCGGAAATGATTTCGAATCAATGTAGTCAGCAGATTTTTATTTCCGGGCTTCGAATATGTTGGGATAACGTACGGAAAAAACTACTCAAGTTTCGTGTCCCAAATTCGAGTAAAATCAAAGTCCATTATAGTCCTTTGAAAAATCTTGATTTTCGGCCAAAAATAATCATTCTCTTTCTATGATAAACGTCATCCCAGAAACACGATAGCGACGACTAAATCAAACTATGACCGAAACCGATCGGGATGTTTCGATTTTTTTTTTTCTGTTTTATTATAAATAAGCAGACGAGTTGCCTTTCGCACGATCTGCAATGTTTTCGCTCTCATTTCGATAAAACACTTTCGAATTTTGAGTGTTTTCGCAGTAAAAATGAATACCACGAGTACGTGTACAAATCAGCTATACGTGGAATGGCAATAATTGGTTCAGGGCTTTTGCCTGATTACCAGTATTCTTGTCGTCGAATTGACGTTGTCTTGCTTGCACGCGTTTACCGTCACCAGAAAAATTGATTGCGAAAACGCAACGAACAGAGAAAAAATTGTCCTGGAACTCGAGTTCCCAATGCAGCAATATGCAGTTGCGATCCGTTTTCATATTTGTTTCTTTATTTGCCGACCAACGTCTCGGTCAATTATCTCTGATTGAAAAATGCAAACTTTACAATTAAGCGTGCATCGAGTTACCGTGGGATTCATACTGCGATACATCGAGGGAGAATTGCTGTAGACGTTAATTCATGCATCTGAATATTCATTATTCATACTACGGTATTGTAAATCAATCGCGGGGAACTTTTTTCTCAACTTTGTTCATTTATCAAAGCAAATAGCGCGTACTCTGCGCACGAGATTTCTCGACGCATTAATGGCAACGAGAACAGGTTTCCGATCACCATCAAATGAAAAAGAAACAGAGTTCAAAGTTTTCTCGTATACTGGTATATTATAATACGAGGTCGTAAGGTTTACCGAGCCCAAGGCGATCGTTGGACTCGCGATTCGTCGCCGCGGTTATTCGACTTGGAAATCATTATAGACTCGAAATTTTTCATCATCCGCAACACCCATCGGCGCACCAAAGACGCACGCTACCTGTCGGGAGAGAAGAAGTTCAGATTACTTTTTTTCGTTGACAGTTGATAATTAATTTTTCTCCTCCTTTTCCAATTTCAGCGAGGAACATCAAACGCTGCACACGCGACTCCGACAAGTACAACGAATGCCTCAGAGACGCTATCCAAGATGGTATATCGAAATTCGCCAAGGGTGAGTTAAAAAATGATCGAATGCCTCATCGAGCGTATTTGAGGATTTTTGTTATCGGAAAATTTGGAATATAATTCGACGATCAATTTTTTCTTCGATCAAATTCAGGAGTCCCAGAGCTCGGTGTACCCGTTCTGGACCCTTACCTAACCGAATTACACGAAGTGACGTACGGAAATGGTTTTATCAACGGAAAAATGACGGTGAAAAATGCGAACACTTACGGTACGTCCAGGGCTCGAGTTTTGGGCGTAAAGGCGACCGTCGGTGAGGGTAGCCATCGTTTAGAAATCGACGTCTTGTTCCCCAGAATATTGATCGAGGGTGAATACAAGGCAGAAGGTAGACTGAACGAGTTCGTCATCGGAGGAAAAGGTACTTGCCTCGAACTTACATACAATATCGGTCATAATTATTATTCGCTTTGGAACTCTGCGGTGCGACCGCTAAATTTTTTTCTTTTCGCATTACGAATTTCGCCCGGTGAATCGCGATCTCGATTCGATCCGATGTTTCGAAAATCGCTCTGTATTGTACTCTCGAGCGCGATGTTATCAACGAATGATAAAATTTCAGGCTTCTTCAACGTGAGTATGGAGGGAGTCAGAACCATTTGGGACATCACCGGAAGCGTCGAGGACGACAGATGGGTCATAAAGCACTTCCGTATGCTTCCGGAAGTCGAAAAGATGAAGGTCTACTTCGACGATCTCTTCAACGGCAGCGAAAGCATCAGTAAGTTGATTTTGCAACGCAGCGCAATATTTCAATAATTTAGATTCGTTGACGCAGAAAAATACCAGCTAATTTGTTTCGCCGTATCAAGTGGTAAGTTCGAGGAGAATATTCGAAACGAAAATTTATTAGCTCGCGAAGATATAAGAAAGACAGGAATATTTGCTCACGTCCACATCCGAGAAATGCCTTTTGCCCCGAGGCTCGATTCGCAAAACAGATACACGAACTAGTTGCAGAGATTTCTAAACAATAATCAAGCTAATTTGCATCTCGTCGAGTATGAATATTAGAAGTGAACGCGTACCGCGGCTAGCTGTGGAGACCGCAAAACCTTATTCGATCACCCACAGTCGCGGTCGCACGGTTTAATGTGAAAGGCCCCAAGAAAACGTTCGTTTTCAGTTACGTCGACGCGAAAGCTTCTCAACTCCAAAACTGAACCACGTCCTTCTTTTATCAATTTACAGATACCGCAGCACGTGGTTTCATAAACGAGTACTGGTCGCTATTCTACAAAGAATTATTGCCCGTGACCGCCGTCGAGTGGGACAAGCAGATGACAGCCTTCTTGAACGTAATCTTCTCAAAATTGTCCTACTCAAAACTCTTCGCTTGATAATCGTGTGTGTAACGAGAGAGTCGACGATACGACCGGTACGAGGTGGTGAGAAAATTGCGGGCGGAGGACCAGTTCGTTGGACAAATTTCCAGAAAATTATTTATTTCGAACCGCGATCCGATCTAAGCAGCATTGATAATTCCTTAGCCGTTATATTTTCGAATAATGCGATACGTCGATTGTTCTTCGTTGTTGTTGTTGTTGTTTTGCTCATAATTTATTACCGGTAGATCAATGGCTGAAATTGTCAACCCGCAATATCGTCCTCGCCGAGTCGTTTACGTTCTTCTTTCGCATACATGTTTTGTTAATACTTAGATATGTAGGGAAATAAAGTTATGAAAATAATTCAAATTCGTCCATTGATTCACGCCGACTGCCCGTGGTGACCTCCCAATCAATTGGATTAGCTGATCTCGGAAACGACGAGACAAAAATCACCAACGTTAATCGCGAACAGCTCCCTCGATACGCGACACGAGTCGATGTGACGCAATCCGGTAATTAAATGAGAATGTTGACTCGACGCATTTATATGGTATCGTGCATATTTGTACGTAGGTATAATATAATGTTATAATAACATATGGCGGCGACGCAACGCGAGGAAATGAGTATACTGCAGCGTTATACCGCGAGGTACGCTCATTTTAATAACAGCGATTCCACCGCAAGGGTAATTTCTTATTGCCGTATGATGATCATTCGCAACAACGTAATTTGCGCAATATTCTCATCACGCAGCGCGCTTTTTTCCATATCCGATGACTTCTGGCATTCGTATGGCGGAGCGATCGAGTATTTCGCCATTTTCAATACCCTCATCCCCGTACGATTCGACGAACTCGTAAAAACTTCTGTAACTTCGTTGATTCGTTTGTTCGAAAACTTATGTTTATTTTTCCAAAAATTTAATCAGTTTTGTTCGAGACGATATATAAGACGATCTCGATCCCTATTTTTTGTTCTTTCTATCGATTGAGCTGATCGTTCTTCCGCGGGATGAACTTCGATCGGTTGAATCGTACTCTCGTAATCTCAAATCGTAGCGACCGATTTTTCAAAATACGACAAAATTTCGATCGGGAGAAACACGCGAACGGTTCAGCTGTATCGATCTGATTATCCGTTCGAACGATTCGTCGAACGTATCGCGTCGAGAAACGGGTTCCGTGCGGACGAACCTTATCCTTCCAGATAATTCAGGGCAGCCGGTTATGGGCTAGAAACGAATTTTCACGTATCCTTACGTAACGATGACGATTATTTTATTTACTATTTTTTACATAACCATGTCTGTAAGCATATTCAGAGGCTATATTACGCGATAATATATAATGCTCCAGTTCCCGTCACCGTTCGTAAAACCCGCATCGCCATATAATGGGCGAGAAATTTCACCCACTTTTTCCATTCGGGAATTAGCTGTGAAAAATGCTCTGATTTGTAATATTTTTTTTTCTTTTTTTTCTTTTTTCTCTTCAGAAAAAAAAATAAAATTGAAATTAACAAATTAACTCGGAAAAATTCATACGCGATATTCGTTCACCGTTTGCGCGGACAGATAAAAGATGTTCCAACATAATTCCGTCGATAAAAGCAGCTCCGTTTTTGAGTTTCGAATTATTCATGTAAATGGTACGAAAATTTCAACATCAATCTCCCACTTTTTTCAACAGATTGTTTGTACTGTACAACACGTTCAACATATTTGAGATTTATTGATCCGCAATCTAAAAAAATTATGTATCTTCGATCGTTAGAACTTTGTATAGAAGTATTTCTGGTTTCATTGGCCAACGTGTATAAGCCGCGCGTGTTGTGTAATAAAATTTTAACACTCGAAAGTCAACAAACTAACTTTTTCTAGTCGCTTAAAGTTTCGGTGATATCAAATTTTACGATTACAAAATAAGCTCTGATAGTTTTTGAGCGGTGTTCTTTTTTTTTTTGTTTTTTTTTTTTTTCTATCTCATCTTTTCCAACACGACAGTTACGGTCGTTCGGATCGAAGAATGGAGTATAGGTTCCGGGATCGGTAGGAAATTTTCTGTATAGTTACGGCACAGTACCTCGTATAAGGTATAAATTGTTGCACCGAATGAAAAAAAAAAAACGAAACAAAAAAAAAACGTCGGATTCAATAATTGCACCTTTCTACTTCAATACACTTTATGTATAATTACACGTATGATACAAGAATAATGAGAGATTTTTACTTTTAATCAGTATTTCATATACCTATATAACATTTGGCGGCGGTAAACATTACTCTATTCTATTGTATAATATCCTACACGTCTAGATTCTAAAATGCTAATGAGAATACATTAATAAGAAGAAAAAAAAAAAAAAAAAAATAGAAGAATCAGCAAGAGAAGAATTGAGTAAAAAAATAATCATAATGAATGGTTGATCTGCTGACTAATACTTCGTCGTGTTACATACCGTACTTAAATTAGCGGTAATCATCGATCATGTTATAGGTGGAATAGATATTACCTGGGTGCGCACTGGTACGTATATTATTCTCGCGTAACTTTCATTGAGCCGTACGTACAGCGTCGTTTCTTCGATCTAGCCAACTGGAATTATAACGCGCATTAGAAAGTGAATGCAAGAAAATACAAACCAACTACTTCACTCTCGCGTGCAGATTCTTCTTAAAATCTCAACGTACGAAAGCGATAAAACTAGGGCCAGCAGCCGCCGTCAACGGTATTTTTTTGACGGGGGAGGGGGGTAATCGGTATAGGTACACCCGGAAATGAGAGTTTGGAGAGGCGAAAAAAAAACAAACAAAAACAAAAAAAAAAAACAAAAAGGAAAAATGAAAAATGAAAATAAAGATCGGAACAGACGGACGATTCGCTGCTGTAATTTTTCGAAGACGTCCTGAAACAAGCTTCGCGAGCGTTTCAAGGGCTGAGAAACGATTGAACGGGTACGTTCAACAGCAATTGGTTAACTATAGCTGAGAAAAGTACGGACAATTCTTTCTTCAATTGCGGTTCCATCGCCTTCAGTACCTCCTGCCCGTTCTCTCGGAGGAAAAGATTTATCGCCTCGGCTGAAACATGATTAGTGGATATTCGTCGTGAGTCGTCGTGCGGGTTAAATGTCAAATTTTGCGCAGCGCGTCTCACGCAACGGCAAACGGTATCCTAGGCCGCGGACTTGTCGTTCTTCTACTCACTCAAAATTCGATTGTTGTTGAATATCTTGAAGACCTGGAGATTGACGACCCTCACCGCGAGCTCGATGTTCAACCTGTCTACGTGCATGTACGTTCCGCCGTTACGGTCACTCGTGCTGACCGCACCCGTTACGACCGCCCGGACTCCGTCGAAACGGCCGTGAAACGTACCGTTACCACTCGCCGGTAGTATTATCAAAATCCCCGAGCTGAAATTTCGGTATACCCGGGTAAATCGTTGCGGGTAATGAAAGGAGGGAGGAGCTGAACTACGTGCGGAAAATATTCTGACCTCGAATAATGCGCGTCCAAAATAAGCGCCGGTATTTCTATTAGCGCCTGGAAGGTTGAACCCAGATTGATGTCTCTCACCGTGAAATTACTCGCACCCAGGATGTCCATCTCGCGGAGTTGGATCTTGTAGCCGTTCGGACCACCCGTCAACGACAACGTTAGTTCGTCTATCTGTTTGGACAAAACGAATACAGACGCGGTGCGGTGTTTGATTTGTTGATTTTTATTTTTTTTCTTTTTCTCAAAATAAAAACCCGGAAGTACGTGGGTGGTGGAACGAACTCCACGGCGTAAAACAGTTCAGGGAATTTCGTATACCTCGGGGACTTTTTTCCGAGACGTTAAAGTCGTTGGATGCGTCGTTTTTCCTACATTACATTAAAAACTCACCCTGAATGGCTCGACGGGGGGTAATTCGATCTCGGGTATTCCGTTGCGAAGGTACGGGCTCAAATGATGAAGGGCATCGATGAGACATTTCTTGAGTTTCGGGTCCTTTCTCGAACACTGTTTCACGTAGGGTCCTGAACAATCGCGTCCCCCAAATAGATATGAGTTCGGTATTTTTTTCCGCTTCGTCGAAGAGTTTCTCTCTATATCGATGGATATAAATTTTTACTCACGTTTTTCGTCTATCCCTAAAGCGATGACCGAAGTTATCGCCAACAGGAAGCAAACGGTGACTCGTTCCATGGTATCGTTCCGGTTTTCCTCGTTGGGAAAATTTACGAACAAAACAAAGGGTAACTTGTGCGAAACGGTCTCTGAGACGACGTTGTCGCGAAAGAAGTAGCTCTCTGTTTCTAATCACGTCCGACCCGTTGCTCCTCAAATACAGATTGTTTCTAAACCTAGGACCGCCGCTTGACTGAAGTTATGGGGTTATCGGCAGATGCAGTTTACTTGGTTACTTTCACTGCTACCATACGGACGCGATCGCTAGACCGTTCGTTTGATCGTTTGATACCAAGTCAGGGATATTATGACAATTCCTTGATCCCGGTTTCTCGTGACATAAGAGCAACGTGCGCTCCGAGTGGACGGAGGGACGGTGAATCGCCATCATTATATTTCCCGTACCGTAAAGATCCGATTGTTCCCACGTACGTACGTACGTAGAATTTGTCATTGCGCTCGTGAGTACACCTCGCGTGCCTCTTGTGTGGGATATTTATGAAAAGTGACGAAATGCTAGAGCGAAGGTAACCGTACTCATATCGTAATAACCATCCGACGAAGAGTATATTCGAAACGAGATGGGGAAAAAAAAAAAGAGGATCTTTTCTTTCGTTACGAAAACTTCGCGGCTACTCGTACGCCTGTACGTCAGCTCGCTGATTTTTTTTTTTTTTTTTTTTGCCGCGTTAGTTTTGGAGAGTTAGAAGACGGGTTGCGTGATGTAATTCACATAACTACGTCACGAGCCGACGTATGGCCGAATCTCGTTTTATATTATGTACCGGGACATCGCGAGCCCTCGAGATCAAAAATTCTCAATTTTTTCATCCTCCTCGAAGAACGTGATTACAGCCGAAATACAAATCGACTCGATCGGCGTCCGAAATTTTGTTGAAGATTCCTTTGTTTTTTTTGTTGTTGTTGTTGTTTTTTTTTTCATCGAATAGCAACGCTTCCGGAACACCCCCGTTCGAAATGGGATGGAAAAAAGAACGGAGATAAAATTACGTCAACATTTTTGCGAAGCGAACGTTCGAAGCTTTCGTCATTTTTTCACCTGGTTTCGAATTTCCGTAAGAATTTCTGAAAATTTCACAACTCATACGCGGACTACCCGTTATTATGGTTGTTTCGATGGGACTTTTTGACGTATTCGAGCGCGTTCAATGGTGAGATCTTAACGCAATACTTCGGTGCGTTGCGAATATCGTGTACCTACACGCTCACGATAAAGTACTATCTGAAATTAATATGTTACCCAGTGTTTCGAAAAAGCAAAGGACGTATGAAACGAATGAACGAATAAATATCGATGGTACGTTCGACAACCTCGTTTCAATTCAACTCGAACGATGAACTCAACATCCCAATATCGTGACGGCGTAGTTTACGCAAAGAGCCAAACTTTCTGGGACTCCTTATCGATATCGGAACAAAAAATCACCCAACCGATCGACGATCCCTCGTCGATCGTTCGTTCAACGATTTTTTCGCGAACGCGACGAACCGATTTTGCGATTTTTTCATCGACGACGAAAAATCGGAACTCGGTAAGGAGCAATTTTTGGGGGCCCGTTAGCGCTGCTTTACTCTGTTACTCAACGGCCCGCTGAGAAGCGGGAGATTCTCACCCGATTATGTAACGGCGGCGGCAGCAGCAGGAGCAGCAGCAGCGGCAGCGAGTTACATTCTACAAGATAAACACGGTAGGTGGTGGAGAATGTGACGAGGTATCGAATGTACGCGAGGCTAGGCCAGCCAGCCGCCCCACTGAGATGCAACGCGGAGAGTGAAAGTCCCGTGGCAAATACCACCACGCGTGGTGGTGACTACTGGCTAAACTTCGAGTCGAGGTTTTATTTGTTCGAAACGAGACGGCTAAAGTTTCGGAGGAATCGATTCGTAAAAAGAACTCTCTCGGAGCTACGGTAGGAAGACGTGAAACGACGATATGGAGTCACCTATTTTCGTTATCAGTGCGATTCTCCTCATTTGGACGACGGCCGCCTCCGCAGAGGAATTCGGTGAGTAAATTTACCCCTGTCATCGCATTGGTTTCCCCTAACAGCTGCCGATCATTGAATCCGCGACGAAGCGGGTCCGTTTCATATCGTGGTGATCTGTGTCGCGGGTGACGGCGGGGATTTTAATTATTTTCGGTGTCGTTAAATTGAGTTGATTTAATCGATAGGATCGTGAATTCCTGAAAACTCCGTTCGAATGATCCCCTTTTTGGGAGGGAACGTATATAGGTCATCGGCGATTGAATAATTCGCTCGACTTTGAGCACGAAAATGACCGGGTGAATGGTGACGATTTTTTTTCTCGCGAAACTGCGTGAATAATAAATTCCATTCGCCGTGAGTAAATCGGTGTAATTGTACCTCGGCAATAGTTCGAGCTTTCCATTAATTGAATGAAAAATACACGCCTTCCAAGTTACAGCAGCGTTGTGAAATCGGCGTACGATTTGTGTCGTTGATTCGTGTTTGTTTTCAAATAACAGTACAGCAAATTTCACGAGGGTGTACGTATACCTATCTCCGAAAATATTCACGGACGTCATCGCACTCGATGCGAGGTCGAGTGTTGTTTTTACATAATCGTCGACCGTCGTTTCGTCTCATCTTCAAATTACGCATATTCTTCATACGACACGAAGGATTGCGGCAGTTTTCAGCGCAATTGTGATTCGGATGATCGGTTATCCTGGGCAAACGTTCTCCAGGTTGATCGACCGATTTTCGAGGTAGAAAAAGACGTCGTCACGCGAGACGCGTTTTTAACTTGGTCCCGCGTATCGTTATTTTTCGCAATACGAACATCGAATATCTCAAATGCGATGGAGAGCTGATTCCACGTACGTCGACGCGGGACTCGAGGACTCGGCTGATCGAAGAACTTCGACTTTTCCATCGTTGGAAATTATAATCAAACGACATATTCGCGTCTCGCGTAACATTCTTCCGTAACAGATAATCAGGTTAACTGCAGAATGCGTTATTCTGATGGCACGTGGTTCCGACGAATTTCGTACTTCACGGAGAAAGTCGTTCTCAGACTTTTACATCATCCTCTAAACTTGTTTCTCTTCTTCATTTATTAACGACAATAAACGAAACACGCCCTGATTCTTGCCTGGGACGAGTGAATTTTATTTTCTCACTCTCAAATTTCATACCACGTCGAGGCTTTTGACGTGCCAAACGATTCGGAGAACGAATGTTTGAAAAAGCGTGCGTTTCTTGTTTTTTTCTTCTCGGTCCCTCCGTCCCCGCCGATCGCAGAGGACAACTTCGCCAAATGCCGAGTGGGTCAGGCGGGCTTCGATGTCTGCGTCAGGGAGGGATTGAACGCTATACGGCCGTACTTCAAAACTGGACTTCCCAAGTACAATATAGATCCCTTCGACCCGTTTTTCGCTAGAAAAATTTCGGCGACCAGAGGCAACCAGTTGCTCGGATTCAGCCTCACCCTGAAAAATGTCACCGAGACCGGATGGACCGCCAGCAAAGTAACGAAATTCGTCAGCGATCTCTCTAATTACAGGGTGAGTATTTATTCCGTAATTATATTTTTTTTTATTTTCAAACGGTAGGAATTCCTTTTACACACGTGGATTTTTCGATAGTTTGAAGGTCACTTCGATGTTCGACTCGAAGTCCATGCCGCTTGCGATCGGCGGTCAGATAAGGTCGTGAGAAACCGTAATTTTTCATTGAATTGCGTTTTGCCCCGCGGCTTCATCTCACAATTGCATATGGTAATCGTGCGGTCGCTACCACGATCAGTGATCACTTGTGGTCCGAGTGATTTATGCATTATTTTTTCAAAATTAACAACAACCGACGAGTCGATTCGTTATTACGAACCGAAATTTACATAAAACACGAAAACTTCTACGCATGAAGAAAAAGGTGAATATCGAAGCGTGGAACGATGTGATCTTGCAATGATTTTGCAACTGAATCACCCATACAAGACTTGGCGCCCGACGTAGGCAACTCCGTACGTACTCGCGGTAGGCAGATTGCGGTAAAATGAAAGTAATTTTTATGCGAACGGAAAAAAAAAATGAAAAAATGAAAAAATCAACGAAGAGAATCAACGACCGCGATGACTCGTGTCTGAATATTTTCTGTTCTCGGTTTTTCAGAAGGTATTTAATATTTCTGGTCGGTAGACGACGTTCAGCCTTCGGTCGCGGATATCATTTAAGACGCGAGGCGCACAGGCGAACCGACTCCGGAAACTGCAGAATTGAAATTAACGTTCGTTCAATTTTCAGGTCCAGTACACGCAGAGTTTTCCCGAAAAGGCTCTAGCCGGAGATTACGAATTCACCGCCCAAGTTTTCGGAATGAAAATAGCCAACAAGGGAACGTTCACGTTGACTTTATGTAAGCATAGATAACAGTTTACCAAATGTCCCCGCCGTTCCCGATATCGAAAAACGTCACGAACGCCCGAATTATTTCGAGTCCGGAGAACTCAGCGGTACAGTTTCACGACTGTCCGTTGTCCGTTGTTTCGAAAATCGAACGGTTCGCGGACGTCGCCGATATCGGGTGAAATTATAAATTCACCGTTATCCGTGAATATTTCGAATATTCCACGCAAATTTTGGAAATCCAATCGTTTCGCGGAGAGCGAACCGAAAAATGACGAGTTTCTATTTTTATTTATTTTTTTTCACGCGGCAGACGATCTCGTGCAGACGACAACGACCTCGAGGATGCCGGGTGCCAAGTTGAAGACGAACGTGGACGTCCAGACGATAAGTAACCTCGACCTCCACATCACGAATCTCGTGCAAGGACGGAGATTGATCGAGGGTGTCCTCGACAGGATTATAAACACCATGTGGCAGCCGGGTTTCGTGGTGATGAGGAGCTTGATAAACGAACTGGTATCCACGGCTTTTACGGAAATATTCGGCAAGGCCTTCCAAAAGTTTCCGTTCGAAAAACTTTTCAAAACGAATTCGAACGACTTTTGATATATCGGTAAAATTTCAAATATCCCCCCCATATTCCATGTTTCATAGTGTACATTATCTGTAAATAACACGTGTACCTGCGCTTGTAAATACATGTTTTCAAAAAACTACAACAAACGAAGTACGCAGTTCCGTGACCGCGCCGATGCGGGTAACGAAAATTTTTTCAATTTTTCCGTCTTACGTTTTTCAAGTCCGAAAATAACGGATATAAAAATTCACCGGACGATCCGGCGGGTGTAACGCGATCACGTTTTACATACGATTCGCTTCGATGTGCGTCATTCGAGCATGACGGGAATGAAATTTCGCCGAATAAACTACTTGTCAGTTAGTCGAGGTGGAGACCACTCGTTGAGATAAAAAGAATTATTAGCATCCCGGTATCCCTGGGACGTGCCCAACTTATATTACATTCGCGAGGGGTTGAGCTGCGCGGTTTACGCTCGGCGGTTTTATACGTATAACGTACGACGGATAATATCACGGCCGTAGTTCCTAAAAATGTCCCGTTTTTGCCTCTGGATATCAAAAAACATGGCCGCCTCCCGTCTCGTTTCTTACGTCAGGACGTCGTCTGCCTCGGGGCGTAATTCCCTGTTCTCCTGACTACGGGATCGTTGACCCTGCATTCTTACACTCGACCGACACTTGACCGTCGCCGTGCGTATACAGGGTGTCAAAAATGACCACCGAGAAGATTCCCCAATTTTCACCGTTCGAACGAAATATTTCAAAGGGAATACGCCGAATTCCGAGTACCGATGCGTCGACGGGTTAGCGACGTTTTGTGCGAATTTTCGCAAATATCGCCGGAATTTTTTTTTCTCTCTTTCTACTTTTTTTTTTTTTTTTTCAAACCTGGAACAATAATCCCCCCGATTGTCAACCGTATGGACACGGTTGTTGTTCGACGAAAGATTTACGACGTTATTTTTAGACGGAAAATTTTCATTCCGCCAATAACGCCCCGTGCAACAGCGAAACGTATAATTTGTCATCGCTTACAGCGTGGATTTGATATGCCGGATCGGTCGTCGTCGTTGCTAAAAATTCATGAAATCCTTCGTCTTATTATCCCGATGCGGATATGTGCGGACTTTGCGAGTAACTGCGTGAAAACGGAATGAAACAATCTTACGATATTGTCCACGGCCCGCGAAAAGTAAGGGTGAAAATTGTTCCGTTTCACTGGCGATAATTCGATGACAAAAATAATAAGAGATAAGAGAAAATGAATAACGAATAGGCGGTCAAGTTCCCCGGCGAATATGATATGATAAATGTATCTGGAACGTTGAGGAGTTAACGATTTCGTAACAAGGAGGAAATAATAACGGGTAATTACGTGTGAGGCGAATATTGAAAACGTTCTAATGACGTCTCGATTATACTTTTAAAAAACTTTTTTTAAATCGATTCATTCAACGTGACGTATATACCGGATTGGCACACGGAGTCGTTATGGAAATTATATTAGAAGTTATGAACGCGTAATCGGTTGCATGTCGAGTGTGTAGCCGGGAATCGAATCGCAAATCAAATGTACAGAACGAACGGCCGACTCGCCAATATTTGCTCCCCCTGCCGGGGAACGGACTCCATTTTTTTTTTTTTTTTTTTTTTTTCTATATACAGCAGCCCAGTTTCGGGGTTGCGCTACGGGACGTCGATCATATTCAAAACCCGGTGGAGATTTGTAGATTCGTTGCGCGCCGCGGCCGAAGTCCTCGTCCCGTTTAAAATTTCCGAGTCGTTACCGAGTCTGTAGGGGGTAACGGGGACACTCGAGTTTGTCGTACGTACGATCGCGTCGTACGGTAACATTACAGCGCTGTTTAATAATTGAGTTGCGGTCTGTGACGTCTGAACCTAACTCATACACTATTATACCGGGGCGAGCGCTTTCTTCTGCTATCCCTTACCAATTTTTATTGCTCATTATGAACAAACTCACGGATTATATTCCATTGTCGTTGTTCTCCCTCTAGCGTCAACGGGGATTAAAAATCTCAGCGAGTACGTTCTCGCTGCCGAGGTTTTACGCGCGTAGGCGGTTACTACGTGCCACCACGAGTCCTTCGAGTCTACGGGGATCCGAAGATCCTTCGCGGTAAAATCGCGAGGGCTCGTAATCGCTGTCGTTTATTTTTCTGTCGCTAGCCTATTTTGCGCGACCGGTTTTTTGCCCTCGCCTCTCCGGATTTCTGTTTTTTGAAAATTTGTTGCGCGTCAGCGTTCGTCACCCGCGGATCGAGATTTCCCGCAGCCGGAACCGCATCGGCTAATCCGATCCGGAGGATTCGGAACAAGAAGAAGTGAAAAGGAGAAAAAAGATGTCCCGGCGACGACCGAACCGGTAGAGAGTTTGACTTTCATTGAAATATTAGCGGAGTTTTCGGTGGCGGTAATCCGGCGTCGAATGCGTCACGCGATCGAGGAACAAAAAAATCGTACGAATCGAAAGAAGAAAAAAGAGGTGAAAAAAGTTGAAAAAAAAATGGCGAAACGGCGTATAGACAAGCCGCTCTCACAGCCCGAAGAAAGACTCTCTTGGTATAATTGGCTAGCTAGACTTTAGAGCAAAACCGACAAATCTCTCTCTCGTGGATTTCCGAGTATAGTCGCGAATGTACGGATGCTAGTGTGTTTGTGTATAAAGTAGCTACGGAGAAATGAAAATTAATGACGGGGCTGCCCGGGATGAAAACAAAAAAAAAAAAACAAAAAACAAAACAAAACAAAACGACAACAAATACGAGAAACGAAAAACACAAAAAATACCACGACGCGCCGTAATAATTTGCGAATTTTTCTACAGCGGAGTCGTTGGTCATTAAAATATTTCATAATGACCAGCAACGTCGAACAATGAAACTTGACGACTTTAGGAGCCGAGGGGTATTATAAATTATTTATGTTTGGGAAGAAAGTCTTTGCCCCGGGATCCCCCACTCCTTCGTCCTCCAGCGGGGGCAATGTCAAGGCGATATAAGTCGGTGCGTCCCAACTGTCGGTCGACATTCTTCGGGAAGAACCCAAGGGAACTGTTAGTCAGGTTCGAAATTGAATGTAAAAAAGATATTGACGAACCAAAAAATTAATCGGGTCGTCCGGCCGAATTTTCATTTCCGATATCGAGTGACGCGAATTTCGTGTAAGCCCGAGAATATTTTGAGTCTGCGATAAAAAAAAAACGAGAAGAGTTCTCGAAGCGTAATAATCGGAACATCGAAGAATGAAGGGTGCTCTAGTTTTGTGCGCGAGTTTGGTGCTCTGCTCTGTCGGGGTCGACGCTATCGGCAAATATCGGGGATTGGAATTCCTCGAACCATGTTCGAGAAGGGATCCGCATCTAGAAGCTTGCTTGGCACATTCGGCTAACGTTCTCGCCGAACATTTTAAACACGGTAAGTGAAATTTCGTTTCAAGGTCATCCGAAAACGCACCCCTTCCGGGCCCCCCCCCCCCCCCCCCCCGGTCGTCGTCGGCGACCGAAGTTTGAATTCGTCGATGGAACGAAATGAATAAAAGTCGAACGTCAAACTTGAGAGTACATTTTTTATCGCTCGTACTCATTTCACCGATGTGGACGTAGAGCCGTGGATTCGATGAATATCTGGTATTTAGACTAAATAAATAATGGAAGAATAACACAGGCGGATAGCCGAGAAAAGAAACAAAAGAAAAAGCAACTGGTTTATAACGGTGTATTCGAATGGTCACCCACTGTCCTACATTCCAAGTGCTAACGATACTTACTTACTCAGGCGTTGAACGATCGCTTCTAGACGTCTGCTTAGGAACTCGATCGGTCGGTCGTCATGTAAACGGTGTACGGATATACGTACAGAAGTAGTTCTTCGAAATGTACGCAATCGCTGGTACCGTTCATTCTTACTTCGTTTCGAGTTTCTTGTACGCGTGGTCTATGGCGTGGACTCGGTCGCCGTTACCGGATGTTAGTCGTTCGGAGAAGTAGAGTGTAAGAAATTTAAAAAAAATGCCCATCAGGTTATTAATCAATCGGCGAAAATCTAGGCTTACCCCAGCTCGGCTACAACGAAGTCGAACCGATAATCTTGGACGAACTCCACATCGCTCTTGGCGGCGGACCCGACGGATACAGAGCGCAGTTCAAGGAAGTCGAAGCTAAGGGAGTCTCGGCGCTACGCGTCACCGGACTTAGGGCCAGGATGACCGACGACGAGGTACAAATTCAACTCGCCCTCAGCATACCTCACATAAGGGCGAAGGCGAACTACAGATCCAGCGGGAAGCTTATTTTGGTCCAAGCGAGCGGCGCCGGTGATTATTGGGGCGAATATGGTGAGACGCCTGCACACATTTACTCGCACAAAAATCTTTCGAAAAAATTTGAAAATACGCAAATCACTTACCTCTCACGAGGTGTACGATCGGGATCGCGTCGATTAGCCGAATCTCAAGCGGCGCACGTTCCAGTCGGCGTTGACCCGAAATGTATTGAAAAAAAAAAAAAAAACAACTAAAAAGAAAAATATATTTAACGACTGTTTGCCGAATGTCGGAAGTTGGCGCGAATTTGCGTTGGTAACGCGTCGCCTTTCGTTCAACTTTCGCCAAGAATTGGACAGCTTAAAAGTTATCCGGTGAAATTCTTTGTTTGATCAGCGCTCGGCTTCTCGATAATTGTTCGAAACGTCGTTGGTCGGGTAGGCGCGACTCTCGTTGCTTCTCGTTAAACGGGACGCGTTCGAATGATCGTCATTTTATCGCGATCTATTTTCAATTCGCAGAGGGAGTGAAAGCCAAAGTATTCATCAGAGCTAAACCGACTCCGATCGGCGGAAGGAAATATCTTCATCTTCAGCAACTCAAGATGGATTTCAGCGTGCAAAATATCCGTATGGGGGTCGACAACGTCCACGACGGGAACACCATACTCCGTAAGTGGCGCGTGGTTTTTCACGAATATTCGAAGTTATTTCCCCCGTTGACGAAACTATTTTATTCGCTGCCGCGCTGAAATGCCGATTGTCATCGTTATCTTCTTCTTTTTCTTATATCCGCAGAAGCAGCCCTCAATCTTTTCATCAACAGTAACAGTCAGGAACTTCTGAAAGAGATGAAACCAGATCTACGGCGCAAGCTGGTTCAAGTTATGACCGCTTTTGTCGAGAAATTATTCGCCCAGGTACCGTACGACGCATGGATCGAAGATTAAACGGGAAGTGGAAAAGTCGGAAGTCATCCCAACAACAAAACAGAAAACAAACGAACCAACCAACCAACCCAGGAAAAAAAAAAAACAAACAAACAAACAAACTAAAATACGGGAAACAAAAAACGAAATGAAGCTCTCAATTCCTACGAAATAAAAGCGTATGTGTTGCGACGCGGTAGGGATTCGTCAGCGCAAATCAACCCTTATAGGAATCGAGCTGGATATTGAGTGACGTCATAGATACATTTTATGCGCTACACGTTGGGTAATTCTAACAATTTGAAAAAGGAAGATTCGCGTTCTCAGTCCCGGACAGGGTCTCTTCGTTAGAATCACCGTATATCAGCTGCTGGGCGGTATTGCCTCGGAATGAAAATGGTTATCCAGTTCCAAGATGGCGCTGATTTTTCTGCACAGCTGTTATCGTTGCGAAGGAACCTAGAATTGTCGTAATTATGTTCGTGAGGACGTTCTTCGAGGGGAAAAGAAAAAGTGGAACATCATTCGGTCCCGCTTACCGTAGAACGGAAGCTGTTCAATTAGCGTCCGTCTGTTTCCGATTTTCTATATTTTTCCACAGTGGACACAGCTCGCGAAGCCCGTCGTTGACCTGCGTGAATTTTTTCATCATACCGTTCGGTGTGACGCACTTAACAAAGCCTTGCCAAATTTACTCGCGATTAAACGCAATTCCTACAGGATCAGGGAATCAGGGCAATCTCAATTTTTCTGTTATTTCAATTTCTTTGTTGTGATCTTTTTGTTATTCTCGCTCGTCGATATACATTTCACCTTCGTGTGATTTTCGCAGTTCAATTATTTTATGAATGTACGCGTGTATGTTGCCGCAGTTTCTGAACGCAAGTTTTTATCGCCTTTGGAATAAAAATTTTGCATTTTTGGTGCGCAACGTTAGAATAAGGGGAAGCTTTATTATCGTGCTTGATCATTGTGCGATTACCATGCGAACATGACGAGCACGCAATCTATTCGCTGATTACGTATCAACTCAGAATTAGCTCATCTTCAAAATATTCATTTCATTCTTCGAATGTCAGAATCATCGTTTATCACAAATCTCACATTGTCCGCATCAGATTCTTGACAAAGGGTGCTTCTCATTGATCAATTTTTGAAAATTTGCAATCGAGGTTGAAATGAAAAATTTCGTACGTCAATTTTCACTGTTGCACCGATGAGAATCACCACTCATTGCCAGTGTATTTTTCTTATGATTAAAAAAAAAAAAAAAAAAAAAACTTATCTCGTTAGGATCATCACTGTGTATCTAGCATTAGGGCGATTGTATTTTTCTGTAACTTTTTGTACGTGTGTATTTATTGAATAAATTTTACAAGAAAATTATATCCACTCGTTGATTATATATATATGGTATGTCTGCCGGGTGAAAATTTTCCAAGAATTTTTATGATTTTGGGCGACGATCCTCGAAGTAAAAAATTCATTAACCCAAAGAATATATCACTAGAATTTCATCCAGTTTCCACGAAGTGAAAAATTTCAAAATTCATCAAGCAATTTTTGGATAAGAAAATAAGCCCCACGAAAAAGGAGACCGGTGACACCTCATCTCGTCATTTCCGCAAATAAATCTAATTTCCAAACCCTCGAACGACTTTAAAATCGAATTACTCAACGTACATCGGTCTCATCCGAGATGAATAAAACTTCACCAAATTCGGTAAAAATCAAGGGAGTTAACGTCCGGTCGGAGAGTACAATGATTTTTTTTGTTTGTTTACGATCTTTGGCGCGGTTGGATACTTGCCAACTTATACGACGCGTCATCGTTACTCGGAAGCCATAGGTAATAAAAACAAACCAACAAGTATAACGTACCGTCATGATTCATTTTCAAGAGGACATTTGCATTGCGATCACGTTTATCCCGTCAGGAATTTTCTGACGAATATTGTTCAAAGGTTTTGCTTATCGACCTTCAAGAATTATCATCACGTGTACATAATCGTATACTCGAAATATTTTAAAACGCAATTTGAAAATAATTCATTTCAGCCGTTCCGCCTTTTCTCGTTCTTACTTCATTTGAAAATCAGCCAGTTCCTCCGGCTGAGCAGCGAGTTATATGCATCGTGCAGCTGTTGACAGCTTATCTCAATTACCGGTATTCCGAAAGGAAAACCGTCATTTTTTTAACCAGCAATGAAGGAATAAGAATCTACCATTATTCCGCTATCTTTAACCCTTCATTATATCAGCCAGTGAAATTACACTGCATTTTATATCGCATCGTAGTTCACCTGTCGTCCGCGCCCCTCGGTGTATCTCATGGAAAATAAACCTACGAGGTATACGAGGATACGGAGAATTTGGAACATTTCTATAACGTCTCATTAACGTCACTCAACCGTGCTATAATACCGCGGATATTTTTCTCCATCAACTTCAACACGCTCGATATTTTTCCCTTTTCTTATTCACAATCCGGGCGTTGAGGGTGTAATTTTTCGAGCAACGAATCAACTTCGAACTGAGCGGACAAAAAAAGACAGAAGAAGTTTAAAAAAACAAAAAAAAAAAAAACAAAAAAAAAACAGATATCCGCAGAGATATACCTAAGATGCGGCGAATAATCGTTGCGCAATGGCTGTCCGTTGCGCGACAACTCGTACGGATCATTACGCCCGCATAGAATGACAGGGTCAGACTTGGAAATTATCTGAGACGCGGAAATTGCACGGTAATAGGAGACAACCGGCGTACCCGTCGAATTCCAGATTCCTCGATATTTTAGAATCGCGATTTAAGAAAGCAATCATTTGCCCCTTCGCGTGTGTCATCCGCCGCGTCTCCGGGGGTGCGATATCGTTGATTTTTCATCGAGACGTACATGGAACGCCCACGCTGTAAATTACCGTGCATCACGAACGCAACTTCGTGCCCGTCGATTATCCGATATGTCAGTTCTTAGCGAGCGAAAATTGTTACATCGATCTGCGAACCGATACTTTGTTCGTAAATATGAGGTCGTCGGGTGATACGAGAGAAAAGGAAACGAAGGAAAAACAGGAAGGCCGATATCAGTCAACGTTCGGTTTCCCTAATTTTCTGACCAAAGACTCCGTGAATAATTGGAACGACGGCGGTTCGAGGTCTCCGCGGGGTCTAATTTTCCGCTTTTTTAGTTCTCTGTTTTTTTTTTTGTTTTTTGTTTTTTGTTACTCTTCGCGTGTTCGCGTAGCATGGGCAGCTTCCGAGGAAAGGGAGAGCTTGCGAATAGAGATCACACGTTTCTCACGAGCTACACCATGGCCGAAGCTTGGGGCAGGAGACAATGGCGGATTTAATTGTACGTGGTGGAGGGGGGTAGGTTAGGTTCTATAAGGTCTTCGAACACAATTCATGATTCTCATTTGCAACGAGGCTGTCAAAAACTGTCGTCGAGATCGTCGGTTTGCTCTACCGAAGACTAATTCGCTGGAAAACTATTTATTCCCTCGTTACTCGAATCTTCATTTTTTCTCGTCCTCCGATTTCGCGCGCTCCTTCGAGATGCTTCCGTTCAATATCGTTCTGCTACTGACCGCCACCGCGATGACTTCTGCGGCCGAACTCCGTGAGTGAAAAAAAGCTTTACCTTTATTTATTTATTTATTTTTTTTTCTGCTTCCTCCCGAGTTAGGAACGGGAAACCGAAAACTTCTCGTTTTCAGGGCCGCCATTTTTCCGATTCCGGATCTCTAACGTTCGCCCCTCACTAAATAACTCTACTTATATCTCACACAGCCGACTTTATTCACGTCTGCAAGCGGAAGGATCCGCAAGTGAACGATTGTATAGCGAAAAGCGTCGAATTTCTGCGACCCTATCTGCTGTCCGGAGTTCCCGAGCTGAACATACCATCCCTGGAGCCGTTGTACTTGAAGGAATTGGTCGCTGCCGAAAGTACCGGATTGAAAATCACCGCCAGAGATATACGAACCTACGGTGCCAGCGATTACACCATCAGAGGATTCAAGTAAGCTCGTCCTCCGCTTCGATGAAATCAACGTTTCGTTGAGTAACGTTTATTTTTTTTTTTTCCTTCGTTCCACCACACAATCATTCGCGATGGATCGTCGCGGAATGCTCGATATTTTACATTTTCAAGATCGAATCGAACGCCGCAGATCAGCGCAGCGTTTAATTTTTGACAAAGTGCATTTCGCGAGCTACGCGGTGTTTTCGCGTTGCGGCTGAATATCAATGGTTTTCCTCGTTACAGTCCGAACGCGTTCGCGGTAAGTAATGTAAAAAAATGAAAAAAAAAAAAATGAAAAATAAAAAAAAAAAAAACAATTGTTTGCGAGGGGTAAACGAGTCGTTTGTATTCCCGGAGCGTTCGAAGTCGCGTGCCGCGTCCTTGACACAATCGCTGAAAAATTTATAGAGGAAAAAATATATGTACAGAAGAAAATACAATCGAACGAACGGTGAAAAATTATCGTATATCAACACCGTAAGACAATGGGATATTACGAACGTACCATTTGGCAATAAGACCTCGAAACTCGGCGAGGTGTCGTTTGGTCAACCATTGCCACTTCGTGATCTTGATAATCGATTCGAAGCTATCGGCAATAGATGGATTCGATTAATTTTACTACGTTCGCTGTCTTACGCGCCTGATGTCGAATCGATTCAATTTATAGTTTAAGACCCATTCGCTTTCGAAGTAATAACTCCAAATGGACATAACTGCCGACCGATTCGCCATTAGAATCCGATAGATCGAATTCGAATGAGGAGCAGCGATTGTCAACGCGGGACGATTATGCGCCATTTCGATGGTAATGAATCAACTGATTGAATTTCAATCGAACAATTAGACTCGTGCTGGAAACGGACCGTGAAAAATTTTGCAATTTCTACATGTGCGCTTCGCCGCTTGTTTCGCGTGAAGTTTTTTTGTTTTTTTGTTTTTCTGTTTGTTTTTTTTTTGTTTCGGGACAACCTCGCGTATTTCGCGCTTGTCGGTTTCGTCCTCGCGCGATACGTTCATCTCGTCGAATTCACTTGAAAAATTGCATTGCCGCTCAATTTCAGCATCGGGAGAATAACCGAATTATTCGACGCACGAACGTATATGCGTTCTGGGAATTAGTAATCCGACAAAAATTCTGATAATGGAGTACGAATCTTCGGTATTCCGAACATAATCGCTGCTGCGTTTTGACATTCAAACCGTTGACGGAATCGCAGTAGCGTATTTCGCTATACCGCCGCACCTGTAACTCGGCGGATCGAATTTCCTTCTCATAGAATATGCGAATATCATCGAACGTTCGTATCGTGTCAATAATTCGCGGAAAATCCGCAGTCGTCTCGCGAGGAGCAAGTTGACGAAGAAACTATTGTTTTCAATTGTTGTAACTGGGGTGATATTTGGACCGTAATAAGCAAAAACGTCCGAACCGACGACTAAAATTTACCTCAAAACTATTGCGAAAACGTGTTAACGCCTCCCACATCACGCAAACTGTACAGATTGAGCGGTTTTTTCGCAAAAAATATTTTTGCTCCGAGAGTTTGTGAAATTTGTATTCGAGTAAATAATTTCAGCGGCAAAGTAAATATTTTCGCGATCGACGAAAAAGTTTTGCGCGAAAAGCGGTCGCGTTCTAAAAATAAGAAACATTCATCGACTCTCGAGTAAAACGAATCGTATGAAAAAAAACACAAAATCTCAAAAATTCAATTCTTCACGTCGTCTCCCGTATTTTTTCAAATTTCCATATTCGCAGGCTCGATTTCGACACGATGCACTGTCAATTCTCGATGGACCTCCCTCACCTCTACATCGACGCGATGTATCACGTGGACGGCAAGGTGTTGTTGTTGCCCATCGCAGGTTCGGGACCGATGCGCGGCAATTTCACCGCTTGTACCGGATCCGTGGACCTCAAGGGTGAGGTGAAAAAAGACGCGAACGGCGAGGACCGTCTGCGTTACACGGATTTCCACGTCAA